>NW_028187559.1:0-13000 GCF_964204655.1 Triturus cristatus
CGAGGCTCATCCAGAGCTGTTTGAATTTTGAACAGTAATTGTGCAATCCATTAGAGGAGAGATATTTTGGCACTACATTACCCAGAAAGCCCTGTCTCATTTGAGCAGCCAATTAAGGGCGGGCAATCTTTTAATAGGGTAAACGTGTCAAGCACGAACCAACTTGCGCCAGCCTCTGAAGAAGTATAAAACGAAACGCGTCAGGCAAAGACGGACTGGCTGTCACATTTATTGGATAGAACAATGTTTCCATACCTGAAATGAAGCGTGATGCTAAACCACTGCTTCCCGAGTGCATCTCACCCGGATGGGTAACCTGGAGCTTTCATGTGTATGTAGCCACCCTGCTACAGAGACTGCACCACCCCTGGTGGGGCCACGAGGTAGGGAAATCACCGAGCCTTAATGTGGGGAAGCCGTGAAGGATTGAGGAAACTACGCTCTCACCGAGGCTCATCCTGAGCTGTTTGAATTTTGGACAGTAATTGTGCAATCCATTAGAGGAGAGATATTTTGGCACTACATTACCCAGAAAGCCCTGTCTCATTCGAGCAGCCAATTAAGGGCAGGCAATCTTTTAATTGGGTAAACGTGTCAAGCACGAACCAACTTCCGCCAGCCTCTGAAGAAGTATAAAACGAAACGAGTCAGGCAAAGACGGACTGGCTGTCACATTTATTGGAGAGAACAATGTTTCCATACCTGAAATAAAGCATGATGCTAAACCACTGCTTCCCGAGTGCGTCTCACCCGGATGGGTAACCTGGAGCTTTCATGTGTATGTAGCCACCCTGCTACAGAGACTGCACCACCCCTGGTGGGGGCCACGAGGTTGGGAAATCACCAAGCCTTAATGTGGGGAAGCCGTGAAGGATTGAGGAAACAATGCTCTCACCGATTCTCATCCAGAGCTGTTTGAATTTTGGAGAGTAATTGTGCAATCCATTAGAGGCGAGATATTTTGGCACTACATTACCCAGAAAGCCCTGTCTCATTCGAGCAGCCAATTAAGGGCGGGCAATCTTTTAATTGGGTAAACGTGTCAAGCACGAACCAACTTCCGCCAGCCTCTGAAGAAGTATAAAACTAAACGCGTCAGGCAAAGACGGACTGGCTATCACATGTATTGGAGAGAACAATGTTTCCATACCTGAAATGAAGCATGATGCTAAACCACTACTTCCCGAGTGCGTCTCACCCGTATGGGTAACCGGGACCTTTCATTTGTATGTAGCCACCCTGCTGCAGAGACTGCACCACCCCTGGTGGGGGCCACGAGGTAGGGAAATCACCGAGCCTTAATGCGGGGAAGCCGTGAAGGATTGAGGAAACTACGCTCTCACCAAGGCTCATCCAGAGCTGTTTGAATTTTGGACAGTAATTGTGCAATCCATTAGAGGCGAGATATTTTGGCACTACATTACCCAGAAAGCCCTGTCTCATTCGAGCAGCCAATTAAGGGCGGGCAATCTTTTAATTGGGTAAACGTGTCAAGCACGAACCAACTTCCGCCAGCCTCTGAAGAAGTATAAAACTAAACGCGTCAGGCAAAGACGGACTGGCTGTCACATGTATTGGAGAGAACAATGTTTCCATACCTGAAATAAAGCGTGATGCTAAACCACTACTTCCCGAGTGCGTCTCACCCGGATGGGTAACCTGGACCTTTCATTTGTATGTAGCCACCCTGCTGCAGAGACTGCACCACCCCTGGTGGGGGCCACGAGGTAGGGAAATCACCGAGCCTTAATGTGGGGAAGCCGTGAAGGATTGAGGAAACTACGCTCTCACCGAGGCTCATCCAGAGCTGTTTGAATTTTGGACAGTAATTGTGCAATCCATTTGAGGAGAGATATTTTGGCACTACATTACCCAGAAAGCCCTGTCTCATTCGAGCAGCCAATTAAGGACGGGCAATCTTTTAATTGGGTAAACGTGTCAAGCACGAACCAACTTCCGCCAGCCTCTGAAGAAGTATAAAACGAAACGCGTCAGGCAGAGACGGACTGGCTGTCACATTTATTGGAGAGAACAATGTTTCCATACCTGAAATAAAGCGTGATGCTAAACCACTGCTTCCCGAGTGCGTCTCACCCGGATGGGTAACCTGGAGCTTTCATGTGTATGTAGCCACCCTGCTACAGAGACTGCACCACCCCTGGTGGGGACCACGAGGTAGGGAAATCACCGAGCCTTAATGTGGGGAAGCCGTGAAGGATTGAGGAAACTACGCTCTCACCGAGGCTCATCCAGAGCTGTTTGAATTTTGGACAGTAATTGTGCAATCCATTAGAGGAGAGATATTTTGGCACTACATTACCCAGAAAGCCCTGTCTCATTCGAGCAGCCAATTAAGGGCGGGCAATCTTTTAATTGGGTAAACGTGTCAAGCACGAACCAACTTCCGCCAGCCTCTGAAGAAGTATAAAACGAAACGCGTCAGGCAAAGATGGACTGGCTGTCACATTTATTGGAGAGAACAATGTTTCCATACCTGAAATAAAGCGTGATGCTAAACCACTGCTCCCCGAGTGCGTCTCACCCGGATGGGTAACCTGGAGCTTTCATGTTTATTTAGCTCCCTGCTACAGAGACTGCACCAACCCTGGTGGGGGCCACGAGGTAGGGAAATCACCGAGCCTTAATGTGGGGAAGCCGTGAAGGATTGAGGAAACTACGCTCTCACCGAGGCTCATCCAGAGCTGTTTGAATTTTGGACAGTAATTGTGCAATCCATTAGAGGAGAGATATTTTGGCACTACATTACCCAGAAAGCCCTGTCTCATTCGAGCAGCCAATTAAGGGTGGGCAATCTTTTAATTGGGTAAACGTGTCAAGCATGAACCAACTTCCACCAGCCTCTGAAGAAGTATAAAACGAAACGCGTCAGGCAAAGACGGACTGGCTGTCACATTTATTGGAGACAACAATGTTTCCATACCTGAAATAAAGCGTGATGCTAAACCACTGCGTCCCGAGTGCGTCTCACCCGGATGGGTAACCTGGAGCTTTCATGTGCATGTAGCCACCCTGCTACAGAGACTGCACCAACCCTGGTGGGGGCCACGAGGTAGGGAAATCACCGAGCCTTAATGTGGGGAAGCCGTGAAGGATTGAGGAAACTGCGCTCTCACCGAGGCTCATCCAGAGCTGTTTGAATTTTGGACAGTAATTGTGCAATCCATTAGAGGAGAGATATTTTGGCACTACATTACCCAGAAAGCCCTGTCTCATTCGAACAGCCAATTAAGGGCGGGCAATCTTTTAATTGGGTAAACGTGTCAAGTACGAACCAACTTTCGCCAGCCTCTGAAGAAGTATAAAATGAAACGCGTCAGGCAAAGACGGACTGGCTGTCACATTTATTGGAGAGAACAATGTTTCCATACCTGAAATAAAGCGTGATGCTAAACCACTGCTTCCCGAGTGCGTCTCACCCGGATGGGTAACCTGGAGCTTTCATGTGTATGTAGCGACCCTGCTACAGAGACTGCACCAACCCTGGTGGGGGCCACGAGGTAGGGAAATCACCGAGCCTTAATGATGGGAAGCCGTGAAGGATTGAGGAAACTACGCTTTCACCAAGGCTCATCCAGAGCTGTTTGAATTTTGGACAGTAATTGTGCAATCCATGAGAGGCGAGATATTTTGGCACTACATTACCCAGAAAGCCCTGTCTCATTCGAGCAGCCAATTAAGGGTGGGCAATCTTTTAATTGGGTAAACGTGTCAAGCACGAACCAACTTCCGCCAGCCTCTGAAGAAGTATAAAACGAAACGCGTCAGGCAAAGACGGACTGGCTGTCACATTTATTGAAGAGAACAATGTTTCCATACCTGAAATAAAGCGTGATGCTAAACCACTGCTTCCCGAGTGCGTCTCACCCGGATGGGTAACCTGGAGCTTTCATGTGTATGTAGCGACCCTGCTACAGAGACTGCACCAACCCTGGTGGGGGCCACGAGGTAGGGAAATCACCGAGCCTTAATGTGGGGAAGCAGTGAAGGATTGAGGAAACTACGCTCTCACCAAGGCTCATCCAGAGCTGTTTGAATTTTGGACAGTAATTGTGCAATCCATTAGAGGCGAGATATTTTGGCACTACATTACCCAGAAAGCCCTGTCTCATTCGAGCAGCCAATTAAGGGCGGGCAATCTTTTAATTGGGTAAACGTGTCAAGCACGAACCAACTTCCGCCAGCCTCTGAAGAAGTATAAAACTAAACGCGTCAGGCAAAGACGGACTGGCTGTCACATGTATTGGAGAGAACAATGTTTCCATACCTGAAATAAAGCGTGATGCTAAACCACTACTTCCCGAGTGCGTCTCACCCGGATGGGTAACCTGGACCTTTCATTTGTATGTAGCCACCCTGCTGCAGAGACTGCACCACCCCTGGTGGGGGCCACGAGGTAGGGAAATCACCGAGCCTTAATGTGGGGAAGCCGTGAAGGATTGAGGAAACTACGCTCTCACCGAGGCTCATCCAGAGCTGTTTGAATTTTGGACAGTAATTGTGCAATCCATTTGAGGAGAGATATTTTGGCACTACATTACCCAGAAAGCCCTGTCTCATTCGAGCAGCCAATTAAGGACGGGCAATCTTTTAATTGGGTAAACGTGTCAAGGACGAACCAACTTCCGCCAGCCTCTGAAGTATAAAACGAAACGCGTCAGGCAAAGACGGACTGGCTGTCACATTTATTGGAGAGAACAATGTTTCCATACCTGAAATAAAGCATGATGCTAAACCACTGCTTCCCGAGTGCGTCTCACCCGGATGGGTAACCTGGAGCTTTCATGTGTATGTAGCCACCCTGCTACAGAGACTGCACCACCCCTGGTGGGGGCCACGAGGTAGGGAAATCACCGAGCCTTAATGTGGGGAAGCCGTGAAGGATTGAGGAAACTACGCTCTCACCGAGGCTCATCCAGAGCTGTTTGAATTTTGGACAGTAATTGTGCAATCCATTAGAGGAGAGATATTTTGGCACTACATTACCCAGAAAGCCCTGTCTCATTCGAGCAGCCAATTAAGGGCGGGCAATCTTTTAATTGGGTAAACGTGTCAAGCACGAACCAACTTCCGCCAGCCTCTGAAGAAGTATAAAACGAAACGCGTCAGGCAAAGATGGACTGGCTGTCACATTTATTGGAGAGAACAATGTTTCCATACCTGAAATAAAGCGTGATGCTAAACCACTGCTTCCCGAGTGCGTCTCACCCGGATGGGTAACCTGGAGCTTTCATGTGTATGTAGCCACCCTGCTACAGAGACTGCACCACCCCTGGTGGGGTCCACGAGGTAGGGAAATCACCGAGCCTTAATGTGGGGAAGCCGTGAAGGATTGAGGACACTACGCTCTCACCAAGGCTCATCCAGAGCTGTTTGAATTTTGGACAGTAATTGTGCAATCCATTAGAGGCGAGATATTTTGGCACTACATTACCCAGAAAGCCCTGTCTCATTCGAGCAGCCAATTAAGGGCGGGCAATCTTTTAATTGGGTAAACGTGTCAAGCATGAACCAACTTCCGCCAGCCTCTGAAGAAGTATAAAACTAAACGCGTCAGGCAAAGACAGACTGGCTGTCACATGTATTGGAGAGAACAATGTTTCCATACCTGAAATAAAGCGTGATGCTAAACCACTACTTCCCGAGTGCGTCTCACCCGGATGGGTAACCTGGACCTTTCATTTGTATGTAGCCACCCTGCTGCAGAGACTGCACCACCCATGGTGGGGGCCACGAGGTAGGGAAATCACCGAGCCTTAATATGGGGAAGCCGTGAAGGATTGAGGAAACTACGCTCTCACCGAGGCTCATCCAGAGCTGTTTGAATTTTGGACAGTAATTGTGCAATCCATTTGAGGAGAGATATTTTGGTACTACATTACCCAGAAAGCCCTGTCTCATTCGAGCAGCCAATTAAGGACGGGCAATCTTTTAATTGGGTAAACGTGTCAAGCACGAACCAACTTCCGCCAGCCTCTGAAGAAGTATAAAACTAAACGCGTCAGGCAAAGACGGACTGGCTGTCACATGTATTGGAGAGAACAATGTTTCCATACCTGAAATAAAGCGTGATGCTAAACCACTGCTTCCCGAGTGCGTCTCACCCGGATGGGTAACCTGGAGCTTTCATGTGTATGTAGCCACCCTGCTACAGAGACTGCACCACCCCTGGTGGGGGCCACGAGGTAGGGAAATCACCGAGCCTTAATGTGGGGAAGCCGTGAAGGATTGAGGAAACTACGCTCTCACCGAGGCTCATCCAGAGCTGTTTGAATTTTGGACAGTAATTGTGCAATCCATTAGAGGAGAGATATTTTGGCACTACATTACCCAGAAAGCCCTGTCTCATTCGAGCAGCCAATTAAGGGCGGGCAATCTTTTAATTGGGTAAACGTGTCAAGCACGAACCAACTTCCGCCAGCCTCTGAAGAAGTATAAAACGAAACGCGTCAGGCAAAGATGGACTGGCTGTCACATTTATTGGAGAGAACAATGTTTCCATACCTGAAATAAAGCGTGATGCTAAACCACTGCTTCCCGAGTGCGTCTCACCCGGATGGGTAACCTGGAGCTTTCATGTGTATGTAGCCACCCTGCTACAGAGACTGCACCACCCCTGGTGGGGGCCACGAGGTAGGGAAATTACCGAGCCTTAATGTGGGGAAGCCGTGAAGGATTGAGGAAACTACGCTCTCACCGAGGCTCATCCAGATCTGTTTGAATTTTGAACAGTAATTGTGCAATCCATTAGAGGAGAGATATTGTGGCACTACATTACCCAGAAAGCCCTGTCTCATTTGAGCAGCCAACTAAGGGCGGGCAATCTTTTAATTGGGTAAACGTGTCAAGCACGAACCAACTTCCGCCAGCCTCTGAAGAAGTATAAAACGAAACGCGTCAGGCAAAGACGGACTGGCTGTCACATTTATTGGAGAGAACAATGTTTCCATACCTGAAATGAAGCGTGATGCTAAACCACTGCTTCCCGAGTGCATCTCACCCGGATGGGTAACCTGGAGCTTTCATGTGTATGTAGCCACCCTGCTACAGAGACTGCACCACCCCTGGTAGGGGCCACGAGGTAGGGAAATCACCGAGCCTTAATGTGGGGAAGCCGTGAAGGATTGAGGAAACTACGCTCTCACCGAGGCTCATCCTGAGCTGTTTGAATTTTGGACAGTAATTGTGCAATCCATTAGAGGAGAGATATTTTGGCACTACATTACCCAGAAAGCCCTGTCTCATTCGAGCAGCCAATTAAGGGCGGGCAATCTTTTAATTGGGTAAACGTGTCAAGCACGAACCAACTTCCGCCAGCCTCTGAAGAAGTATAAAACGAAACGAGTCAGGCAAAGACGGACTGGCTGTCACATTTATTGGAGAGAACAATGTTTCCATACCTGAAATAAAGCATGATGCTAAACCACTGCTTCCCGAGTGCGTCTCACCCGGATGGGTAACCTGGAGCTTTCATGTGTATGTAGCCACCCTGCTACAGAGACTGCACCACCCCTGGTGGGGGCCACGAGGTAGGGAAATCACCAAGCCTTAATGTGGGGAAGCCGTGAAGGATTGAGGAAACAATGCTCTCACCGATTCTCATCCAGAGCTGTTTGAATTTTGGAGAGTAATTGTGCAATCCATTAGAGGCGAGATATTTTGGCACTACATTACCCAGAAAGCCCTGTCTCATTCGAGCAGCCAATTAAGGGCGGGCAATCTTTTAATTGGGTAAACGTGTCAAGCACGAACCAACTTCCGCCAGCCTCTGAAGAAGTATAAAACTAAACGCGTCAGGCAAAGACGGACTGGCTATCACATGTATTGGAGAGAACAATGTTTCCATACCTGAAATGAAGCATGATGCTAAACCACTACTTCCCGAGTGCGTCTCACCCGGATGGGTAACCGGGACCTTTCATTTGTATGTAGCCACCCTGCTGCAGAGACTGCACCACCCCTGGTGGGGGCCACGAGGTAGGGAAATCACTGAGCCATAATGCGAGGAAGCCGTGAAGGACTGAGGAAACTACGCTCTCACCGAGGCTCATCCAGAGCTGTTTGAATTTTGGACAGTAATTGTGCAATCCATTTGAGGAGAGATATTTTGGCACTACATTACCCAGAAAGCCCTGTCTCATTCGAGCAGCCAATTAAGGGCGGGCAATCTTTTAATTGGGTAAACGTGTCAAGCACGAACCAACTTCCGCCAGCCTCTGAAGAAGTATAAAACTAAACGCGTCAGGCAAAGACGGACTGGCTGTCACATGTATTGGAAAGAACAATGTTTCCATACCTGAAATAAAGCGTGATGCTAAACCACTACTTCCCGAGTGCGTCTCACCCGGATGGGTAACCTGGACCTTTCATTTGTATGTAGCCACCCTGCTGCAGAGACTGCACCACCCCTGGTGGGGGCCATGAGGTAGGGAAATCACCGAGCCTTAATGTGGGGAAGCCGTGAAGGATTGAGGAAACTACACTCTCACCGAGGCTCATCCAGAGCTGTTTGAATTTTGGACAGTAATTGTGCAATCCATTTGAGGAGAGATATTTTGGCACTACATTACCCAGAAAGCCCTGTCTCATTCGAGCAGCCAATTAAGGACGGGCAATCTTTTAATTGGGTAAACGTGTCAAGCACGAACCAACTTCCGCCAGCCTCTGAAGAAGTATAAAACGAAACGCGTCAGGCAAAGACGGACTGGCTGTCACATTTATTGGAGAGAACAATGTTTCCATACCTGAAATAAAGTGTGATGCTAAACCACTGCTTCCCGAGTGCGTCTCACCCGGATGGGTAACCTGGAGCTTTCATGTGTATGTAGCCACCCTGCTACAGAGACTGCACCACCCCTGGTGGGGGCCACGAGGTAGGGAAATCACCGAGCCTTAATGTGGGGAAGCCGTGAAGGATTGAGGAAACTACGCTCTCACCGAGGCTCATCCAGAGCTGTTTGAATTTTGGACAGTAATTGTGCAATCCATTAGAGGAGAGATATTTTGGCACTACATTACCCAGAAAGCCCTGTCTCATTCGAGCAGCCAATTAAGGGCGGGCAATCTTTTAATTGGGTAAACGTGTCAAGCAAGAACCAACTTCCGCCAGCCTCTGAAGAAGTATAAAACGAAACGCGTCAGGCAAAGATGGACTGGCTGTCACATTTATTGGAGAGAACAATGTTTCCATACCTGAAATAAAGCGTGATGCTAAACCACTGCTTCCCGAGTGCGTCTCACCCGGATGGGTAACCTGGAGCTTTCATGTGTATGTAGCCACCCTGCTACAGAGACTGCACCACCCCTGGTGGGGGCCACGAGGTAGGGAAATCACCGAGCCTTAATGTGGGGAAGCCGTGAAGGATTGAGGAAACTACGCTCTCACCAAGGCTCATCCAGAGCTGTTTGAATTTTGGACAGTAATTGTGCAATCCATTAGAGGCGAGATATTTTGGCACTACATTACCCAGAAAGCCCTGTCTCATTCGAGCAGCCAATTAAGGGCGGGCAATCTTTTAATTGGGTAAACGTGTCAAGCACGAACCAACTTCCGCCAGCCTCTGAAGAAGTATAAAACTAAACGCGTCAGGTAAAGACGGACTAGCTGTCACATGTATTGGAGAGAACAATGTTTCCATACCTGAAATAAAGCGTGATGCTAAACCACTACTTCCCGAGTGCGTCTCACCCGGATGGGTAACCTGGACCTTTCATTTGTATGTAGCCACCCTGCTGCAGAGACTGCACCACCCCTGGTGGGGGCCACGAGGTAGGGAAATCACCGAGCCTTAATGTGGGGAAGCCGTGAAGGATTGAGGAAACTACGCTCTCAGCGAGGCTCATCCAGAGCTGTTTGAATTTTGGACAGTAATTGTGCAATCCATTTGAGGAGAGATATTTTGGCACTACCTTACCCAGAAATCCCTGTCTCATTCGAGCAGCCAATTAAGGACGGGCAATCTTTTAATTGGGTAAACGTGTCAAGCACGAACCAACTTCCACCAGCCTCTGAAGAAGTATAAAACGAAACGCGTCAGGCCAAGACGGACTGGCTGTCACATTTATTGGAGAGAACAATGTTTCCATACCTGAAATAAAGCGTGATGCTAAACCACTGCTTCCCGAGTGCGTCTCACCCGGATGGGTAACCTGGAGCTTTCATGTGTATGTAGCCACCCTGCTACAGAGACTGCACCACCCCTGGTGGGGGCCATGAGGTAGGGAAATCACCGAGCCTTAATGTGGGGAAGCCGTGAAGGATTGAGGAAACTACGCTCTCACCGAGGCTCATCCAGAGCTGTTTGAATTTTGGACAGTAATTGTGCAATCCATTAGAGGAGAGATATTTTGGCACTACTTTACCCAGAAAGCCCTGTCTCATTCGAGCAGCCAATTAAGGGCGGGCAATCTTTTAATTGGGTAAACGTGTCAAGCACGAACCAACTTCCGCCAGCCTCTGAAGAAGTATAAAACGAAACGCGTCAGGCAAAGATGGACTGGCTGTCACATTTATTGGAGAGAACAATGTTTCCATACCTGAAATAAAGCGTGATGCTAAACCACTGCTTCCCGAGTGCGTCTCACCCGGATGGGTAACCTGGAGCTTTCATGTGTATGTAGCCACCCTGCTACAGAGACTGCACCACCCCTGGTGGGGGCCACGAGGTAGGGAAATCACCGAGCCTTAATGTGGGGAAGCCGTGAAGGATTGAGGAAACTACGCTCTCACCGAGGCTCATCCAGAGCTGTTTGAATTTTGAACAGTAATTGTGTAATCCATTAGAGGAGAGATATTTTGGCACTACATTACCCAGAAAGCCCTGTCTCATTTGAGCAGCCAATTAAGGGCGGGCAATCTTTTAATAGGGTAAACGTGTCAAGCACGAACCAACTTCCGCCAGCCTCTGAAGAAGTATAAAACTAAACGCATCAGGCAAAGACGGACTGGCTGTCACATTTATTGGAGAGAACAATGTTTCCATACCTGAAATGAAGCGTGATGCTAAACCACTGCTTCCCGAGTGCATCTCACCCGGATGGGTAACCTGGAGCTTTCATGTGTATGTAGCCACCCTGCTACAGAGACTGCACCACCCCTGGTGGGGCCACGAGGTAGGGAAATCACCGAGCCTTAATGTGGGGAAGCCGTGAAGGATTGAGGAAACTACGCTCTCACCGAGGCTCATCCTGAGCTGTTTGAATTTTGGACAGTAATTGTGCAATCCATTAGAGGAGAGATATTTTGGCACTACATTACCCAGAAAGCCCTGTCTCATTCGAGCAGCCAATTAAGGGCGGGCAATCTTTTAATTGGGTAAACGTGTCAAGCACGAACCAACTTCCGCCAGCCTCTGAAGAAGTATAAAACGAAACGAGTCAGGCAAAGACGGACTGGCTGTCACATTTATTGGAGAGAACAATGTTTCCATACCTAAAATAAAGCATGATGCTAAACCACTGCTTCCCGAGTGCGTCTCACCCGGATGGGTAACCTGGAGCTTTCATGTGTATGTAGCCACCCTGCTACAGAGACTGCACCACCCCTGGTGGGGGCCACGAGGTAGGGAAATCACCGAGCCTTAATGTGGGGAAGCCGTGAAGGATTGAGGAAACTACGCTCTCACCAAGGCTCATCCAGAGCTGTTTGAATTTTGGACAGTAATTGTGCAATCCATTAGAGGAGAGATATTTTGGCACTACTTTACCCAGAAAGCCCTGTCTCATTCGAGCAGCCAATTAAGGGCGGGCAATCTTTTAATTGGGTAAACGTGTCAAGCACGAACCAACTTCCGCCAGCCTCTGAAGAAGTATAAAACGAAACGCGTCAGGCAAAGATGGACTGGCTGTCACATTTATTGGAGAGAACAATGTTTCCATACCTGAAATAAAGCGTGATGCTAAACCACTGCTTCCCGAGTGCGTCTCACCCGGATGGGTAACCTGGAGCTTTCATGTGTATGTAGCCACCCTGCTACAGAGACTGCACCACCCCTGGTGGGGGCCACGAGGTAGGGAAATCACCGAGCCTTAATGTGGGGAAGCCGTGAAGGATTGAGGAAACTACGCTCTCACCGAGGCTCATCCAGAGCTGTTTGAATTTTGAACAGTAATTGTGCAATCCATTAGAGGAGAGATATTTTGGCACTACATTACCCAGAAAGCCCTGTCTCATTTGAGCAGCCAATTAAGGGCGGGCAATCTTTTAATAGGGTAAACGTGTCAAGCACGAACCAACTTCCGCCAGCCTCTGAAGAAGTATAAAACTAAACGCGTCAGGCAAAGACGGACTGGCTGTCACATTTATTGGAGAGAACAATGTTTCCATACCTGAAATGAAGCGTGATGCTAAACCACTGCTTCCCGAGTGCATCTCACCCGGATGGGTAACCTGGAGCTTTCATGTGTATGTAGCCACCCTGCTACAGAGACTGCACCACCCCTGGTGGGGCCACGAGGTAGGGAAATCACCGAGCCTTAATGTGGGGAAGCCGTGAAGGATTGAGGAAACTACGCTCTCACCGAGGCTCATCCTGAGCTGTTTGAATTTTGGACAGTAATTGTGCAATCCATTAGAGGAGAGATATTTGGCACTACATTACCCAGAAAGCCCTGTCTCATTCGAGCAGCCAATTAAGGGCGGGCAATCTTTTAATTGGGTAAACGTGTCAAGCACGAACCAACTTCCGCCAGCCTCTGAAGAAGTATAAAACGAAACGAGTCAGGCAAAGACGGACTGGCTGTCACATTTATTGGAGAGAACAATGTTTCCATACCTGAAATAAAGCATGATGCTAAACCACTGCTTCCCGAGTGCGTCTCACCCGGATGGGTAACCTGGAGCTTTCATGTGTATGTAGCCACCCTGCTACAGAGACTGCACCACCCCTGGTGGGGGCCACGAGGTAGGGAAATCACCGAGCCTTAATGTGGGGAAGCCGTGAAGGATTGAGGAAACTACGCTCTCACCAAGGCTCATCCAGAG
>NW_028187560.1:0-90000 GCF_964204655.1 Triturus cristatus
GCTGTTTGAATTTTGGAAAGTAATTTTGCAATCCATTAGAGGAGAGATATTTTGGCACTACATTACCCAGAAAGCCCTGTCTCATTCGAGCAGCCAATTAAGGGCGGGCAATCTTTTAATTGGGTAAACGTGTCAAGCACGAACCAACTTCCGCCAGCCTCTGAAGAAGTATAAAACGAAACGCGTCAGGCAAAGACGGACTGGCTGTCACATTTCTTGGAGAGAACAATGTTTCCATACCTGAAATAAAGCGTGATGCTAAACCAGTGCTTCCCGAGTGCGTCTCACCCGGATGGGTAACCTGGAGCTTTCATGTGTATGTAGCCACCCTGCTACAGAGTCTGCACCACCCCTGGTGGGGGCCACGAGGTAGGGAAATCAATCACCAAGCCTTAATGTGGGGAAGCCGTGAAGGATTGAGGAAACTACGCTCTCACCGAGGCTCATCCAGAGCTGTTTGAATTTTGGAAAGTAATTGTGCAATCCATTAGAGGAGAGATATTTTGGCACTACATTACCCAGAAAGCCCTGTCTCATTCGAGCAGCCAATTAAGGGCGGGCAATCTTTTAATTGGGTAAACGTGTCAAGCACGAACCAACTTCTGCCAGCCTCTGAAGAAGTATAAAACGAAACGCGTCAGGCAAAGATGGACTGGCTGTCACATTTCTTGGAGAGAACAATGTTTCCATACCTGAAATAAAGCGTGATGCTAAACCACTGCTTCCCGAGTGCGTCTCACCCGGATGGGTAACCTGGAGCTTTCATGTGTATGTAGCCACCCTGCTACAGAGACTGCACCACCCCTGGTGGGGGCCACGAGGTGGGGAAATCAATCACCAAGCCTTAATGTGGGGAAGCCGTGAAGGATTGAGGAAACTACGCTCTCACCGAGGCTCATCCAGAGCTGTTTGAATTTTGGACAGTAATTGTGCAATGCATTAGAGGCGAGATATTTTGGCACTACATTACCCAGAAAGCCCTGTCTCATTCGAGCAGCCAATTAAGGGCGGGCAATCTTTTAATTGGGTAAACGTGTCAAGCACGAACCAACTTCCGCCAGCCTCTGAAGAAGTATAAAACGAAACGCGTCAGGCAAAGACGGACTGGTTGTCACATTTATTGGAGAGAACAATGTTTTCATACCTGAAATAAAGCGTGATGCTAAACCACTGCTTCCCGAGTGCGTCTCACCCGGATGGGTAACCTGGAGCTTTCATGTGTATGTAGCCACCCTGCTACAGAGACTGCACCACCCCTGGTGGGGGCCACGAGATAAGGAAATCACCGAGCCTTAATGTGGGGAAGCCATGAAGGATTGAGGAAACTACTCTCTCACCGAGGCTCATCCAGAGCTGTTTGAACTTTGGACAGTAATTGTGCAATCCATTAGAGGCGAGATATTTTGGCACTACATTACCCAGAAAGCCCTGTCTCATTCGAGTAGCCAATTAAGGGCGGGCAATCTTTTAATTGGGTAAACGTGTCAAGCACGAACCAACTTCCGCCAGCCTCTGAAGAAGTATAAAACGAAACGCGTCAGGCAAAGATGGACTGGTTGTCACATTTCTTGGAGAGAACAATGTTTCCATACCTGAAATAAAGCGTGATGCCAAACCACTGCTTCCCGAGTGCGTCTCACCCGGATGGGTAACCTGGAGCTTTCATGTGTATGTAGCCACCCTGCTACAGAGACTGCACCACCCCTTGTGGGGGCCACGAGGTAGGGAAATCACCGAGCCTTAATGTGGGGAAGCCGTGAAGGATTGAGGAAACTACGCTCTCACCGAGGCTCATCCAGAGCTGTTTGAATTTTGGAAAGTAATTTTGCAATCCATTAGAGAAGAGATATTTTGGCACTACATTACCCAGAAAGCACCTGTCTCATTCGAGCAGCCAATTAAGGGCGGGCAATCTTTTAATTGGGTAAACGTGTCAAGCACGAACCAACTTCCGCCAGCCTCCGAAGAAGTATAAAACGAAACGCGTCAGGCAAAGACGGACTGGCTGTCACATTTCTTGGAGAGAACAATGTTTCCATACCTGAAATAAAGCGTGATGCTAAACCAGTGCTTCCCGAGTGCGTCTCACCCGGATGGGTAACCTGGAGCTTTCATGTGTATGTAGCCAACCTGCTACAGAGACTGCACCACCCCTGGTGGGGGCCACGAGGTAGGGAAATCACCGAGCCTTAATGTGGGGAAGCCGTGAAGGATTGAAGACACTACGCTCTCACCGAGGCTCATCCAGAGCTGTTTGAATTTTGGACAGTAATTGTGCAATCCATTAGAGGAGAGATATTTTGGCACTACATTACCCAGAAAGCCCTGTCTCATTCGAGCAGCCAATTAAGGGCGGGCAATCTTTTAATTGGGTAAACGTGTCAAGCACGAACCAACTTCCGCCAGCCTCTGAAGAAGTATAAAACTAAATGCGTCAGGCAAAGACAGACTGGCTGTCACATTTATTGGAGAGAACAATGTTTCCATACCTGAAATAAAGCGTGATGCTAAACTACTGCTTCCCGAGTGCGTCTCACCCGGATGGGTAACCTGGAGCTTACATGTGTATGTAGCCACCCTGCTACAGAGACTGCACCACCCCTGGTGAGGGCCACGAGGTAGAGAAATCACCGAGCCTTAATGTGGTGAAGCTGTGAAGGATTGAGGAAACTACGCTCTCACCGAGGCTCATCCAGAGCTGTTTGAACTTTGGACAGTAATTGTGCAATCCATTAGAGGAGAGATATTTTGGCACTACATTACCCAGAAATCCCTGTCTCATTCGAGCAGCCAATTAAGGGTGGGCAATCTTTTAATTGGGTAAACGTGTCAAGCACGAACCAACTTCCGCCAGCCTCTGAAGAAGTATAAAACGAAACGCGTCAGGCAAAGACGGACTGGCTGTCACATTTATTGGAGAGAACAATGTTTCCATACCTGAAATAAAGCGTGATGCTAAACCACTGCTTCCCGAGTGCGTCTCACCCGGATGGGTAACCTGGAGCTTTCATGTGTATGTATCCACCCTGCTACAGAGACTGCACCACCCCTGGTGGGGGCCACGAGGTAGGGAAATCACCGAGCCTTAATGTGGGGAAGCCGTGAAGGATTGAGGAAACTACGCTCTCACCGAGGCTCACCCAGAGCTGTTTGAACTTTGGACAGTAATTGTGCAATCCATTAGAGGAGAGATATTTTGGCACTACATTACCCAGAAATCCCTGTCTCATTCGAGCAGCCTATTAAGGGCGGGCAATCTTTTAATTGGATAAACGTCTCAAGCACGAACCAACTTCCGCCAGCCTCTGAAGAAGTATAAAATGAAACGCGTCAGGCAAAGACGGACTAGCAGTCACATTTATTAGAGAGAACAATGTTTCCATACCTGAAATAAAGCGTGATGCTAAACCACTGCTTTCCGAGTGCGTCTCACCCGGATAGGTAACCTGGAGCTTTCATGTGTATGTAGCCACCCTGCTACAGAGACTGCACCACCCCTGGTGGGGGCCACGAGGTAGGAAAATCACAGAGCCTTAATGTGGGGAAGCCGTGAAGGATTGAGGAAACTACGCTCTCACCGAGGCTCATCCAGAGCTGTTTGAACTTTGGACAGTAATTGTGCAATCCATTAGAGGGGAGATATTTTGGCACTACATTACCCAGAAATCCCTGTCTCATTCGAGCAGCCAATTAAGGGAGGGCAAACTTTTAATTGGGTAAACGTGTCAAGCACAAACCAACTTCCGCCAGCCTCTGAAGAAGTATAAAACGAAACGCGTCAGGCAAAGATGGACTGGCTGTCACATTTATTGGAGAGAACAATGTTTCCATACCTGAAATAAAGCGTGATGCTAAACCACTGCTTCCCGAGTGCGTCTCACCTGGATGGGTAACCTGGAGCTTTCATGTGTATGTAGCCACCCTGCTACAGAGACAGCAACACCCCTGGTGGGGGCCACAAGGTAGGGAAATCACCGAGCCTTAATGTGGGGAAGCCGTGAAGGATTGAGGAAACTACGCTCTCACCGAGGCTCATCCAGAGCTGTTTGAATTTTGGACAGTAATTGTGCAATCCATTAGAGGAGAGATATTTTGGCACTACATTAACCAGAAAGCCCTGTCTCATTCGAGCAGCCAATTAAGGGCGGGCAATCTTTTAATTGGGTAAACTTGTCAAGCACGAACCAACTTCCACCAGCCTCGGAAGAAGTATAAAACTAAACGCGTCAGGCAAAGACAGACTGGCTGTCACATTTATTGGAGAGAACAATGTTTCCATACCTGAAATAAAGCGTGATGCTAAACCACTGCTTCCCGAGTGCGTCTCACCCGGATGGGTAACCTGGAGCTTTCATGTGTATGTAGCCACCCTGCTACAGAGACTGCACCACCCCTGGTGGTGGCCACGAGGTAGGAAAATCACCAAGCCTTAATGTGGGGAAGCCGTGAAGGATTGAGGAAACTACGCTCTCACCGCGACTCATCCAGAGCTGTTTGAATTTTGGACAGTAATTGTGCAATCCATTAGAGGCGAGGTATTTTGGCACTACATTACCCAGAAAGCCCTGTCTCATTTGAGTAGCCAATTAAGGGCGGGCAATCTTTTAATTGGGTAAACGTGTCAAGCACGAACCAACTTCCCCCAGCCTCTGAAGAAGTGTGAAACGAAACGCGTCAGGCAAAGATGGACTGGTTGTCACATTTCTTGGAGAGAACAATGTTTCCATACCTGAAATAAAGCGCGATGCTAAACCAGTGCTTCCCGAGTGCGTCTCACCCGGATGGGTAACCTGGAGCCTTCATGTGTATGTAGCCACCCTGCTACAGAGTCTGCACCACCCCTGGTGAGGGCCACGAGGTAGGGAAATCACTGAGCCTTAATGTGGGGAAGCCGTGAAGGATTGAGGAAACTACGCTCTCACCGAGGCTCATCCAGAGCTGTTTGAATTTTGGACAGTAATTGTGCAATCCATTAGAGGCGAGATATTTTGGCACTACATTACCCAGAAAGCCCTGTCTCATTCGAGCAGCCAATTAAGGGCGGGCAATCTTTTATTGGGTAAACGTGTCAAGCATGAACCAACTTCCGCCAGCCTCTGAAGAAGTATAAAACGAAACGCGTCAGGCAAAGACGGACTGGTTGTCACATTTATTGGAGAGAACAATGTTTCCATACCTGAAATAAAGCGTGATGCTAAACCACTGCTTCCCGAGTGCGTCTCACCCGGATGGGTAACCTGGAGCTTTCATGTGTATGTAGCCACCCTGCTACAGAGACTGCACCACCCCTGGTGGGGGCCACGAGGTGGGGAAATCAATCACCAAGCCTTAATGTGGGGAAGCCGTGAAGGATTGAGGAAACTACGCTCTCACCGAGGCTCATCCAGAGCTGTTTGAATTTTGGACAGTAATTGTGCAATGCATTAGAGGCGAGATATTTTGGCACTACATTACCCAGAAAGCCCTGTCTCATTCGAGCAGCCAATTAAGGGCGGGCAATCTTTTAATTGGGTAAACGTGTCAAGCACGTACCAACTTCCGCCAGCCTCTGAAGAAGTATAAAACGAAACGCGTCAGGCAAAGACGGACTGGTTGTCACATTTATTGGAGAGAACAATGTTTTCATACCTGAAATAAAGCGTGATGCTAAACCACTGCTTCCCGAGTGCGTCTCACCCGGATGGGTAACCTGGAGCTTTCATGTGTATGTAGCCACCCTGCTACAGAGACTGCACCACCCCTGGTGGGGGCCACGAGATAAGGAAATCACCGAGCCTTAATGTGGGGAAGCCGTGAAGGATTGAGGAAACTACGCTCTCACCGAGGCTCATCCAGAGCTGTTTGAACTTTGGACAGTAATTGTGCAATCCATTAGAGGAGAGATATTTTGGCACTACATTACCCAGAAAACCCTGTCTCATTCGAGTAGCCAATTAAGGGCGGGCAATCTTTTAATTGGGTAAACGTGTCAAGCACGAACCAACTTCCGCCAGCCTCTGAAGAAGTATAAAACGAAACGCGTCAGGCAAAGATGGACTGGTTGTCACATTTCTTGGAGAGAACAATGTTTCCATACCTGAAATAAAGCGTGATGCCAAACCACTGCTTCCCGAGTGCGTCTCACCCGGATGGGTAACCTGGAGCTTTCATGTGTATGTAGCCCCCCTGCTACAGAGACTGCACCACCCCTTGTGGGGGCCACGAGGTAGGGAAATCACCGAGCCTTAATGTGGGGAAGCCGTGAAGGATTGAGGAAACTACGCTCTCACCGAGGCTCATCCAGAGCTGTTTGAATTTTGGAAAGTAATTTTTCAATCCATTAGAGGAGAGATATTTTGGCACTACATTACCCAGAAAGCACCTGTCTCATTCGAGCAGCCAATTAAGGGCGGGCAATCTTTTAATTGGGTAAACGTGTCAAGCACGAACCAACTTCCGCCAGCCTCTGAAGAAGTATAAAACGAAACGCGTCAGGCAAAGACGGACTGGCTGTCACATTTCTTGGAGAGAACAATGTTTCCATACCTGAAATAAAGCGTGATGCTAAACCAGTGCTTCCCGAGTGCGTCTCACCCGGATGGGTAACCTGGAGCTTTCATGTGTATGTAGCCAACCTGCTACAGAGACTGCACCACCCCTGGTGGGGGCCACGAGGTAGGGAAATCACCGAGCCTTAATGTGGGGAAGCCGTGAAGGATTGAAGACACTACGCTCTCACCGAGGCTCATCCAGAGCTGTTTGAATTTTGGACAGTAATTGTGCAATCCATTAGAGGAGAGATATTTTGGCACTACATTACCCAGAAAGGGATGTATGACGTTACAACGCACACTATTACAACGCATGCACTTACAACGCATTTTTTACAACGCATAATCCATTACAACGCATGACATTACAACGCATGACACTACAACGCATTTTTAAAAAATACCTTTACAACGCACTACCATTACAACGCATACTACCTTTACAACGCATACCATTACAACGCATAATATTAAATTACATTTAAGGTAAGTATTAGATAGTATAGGGGTAAAAATTACTATTCTAACTCCAGGGGGTGCAACAGTAGGGTAAGTGTTGGATAGTGTAGGGGTAAAAATTACTATTCTAACTCCAGGGGGTGCAACAGTAGGGTAAGTGTTGGATAGTGTAGGGGTAAAAATTACTATTCTAACTCCAGGGGGTGCAACAGTAGGGTAAGTGTTGGATAGTGTAGGGGTAAAAATTACTATTCTAACTCCAGGGGGTGCAACAGTAGGGTAAGTGTTGGATAGTGTAGGGGTAAAAATTACTATTCTAACTCCAGGGGGTGCAACAGTAGGGAAAGTGTTGGATAGTATAGGGGTAAAAATTACTATTCTAACTCCAGGGGGTGCATCAGTAGGGTAAGTGTTGGATAGTATAGGGGTAAAAATTACTATTCTAACTCCAGGGGGTGCATCAGTAGGGTAAGTGTTGGATAGTATAGGGGTAAAAATTACTATTCTAACTCCAGGGGGTGCATCAGTAGGGTAAGTGTTGGATAGTATAGGGGTAAAAATTACTATTCTAACTCCAGGGGGTGCATCAGTAGGGTAAGTGTTGGATAGTATAGGGGTAAAAATTACTATTCTAACTCCAGGGGGTGCATCAGTAGGGTAAGTGTTGGATAGTATAGGGGTAAAAATTACTATTCTAACTCCAGGGGGTGCATCAGTAGGGTAAGTGTTGGATAGTATAGGGGTAAAAATTACTATTCTAACTCCAGGGGGTGCATCAGTAGTGTAAGTGTTGGATAGTATAGGGGTAAAAATTACTATTCTAACTCCAGGGGGTGCATCAGTAGTGTAAGTGTTGGATAGTATAGGGGTAAAAATTACTATTCTAACTCCAGGGGGTGCATCAGTAGTGTAAGTGTTGGAAAGTATAATGTAATATTATGCGTTGTAATGGTATGCGTTGTAATGGTAGTATGCGTTGTAATGGAATGCGTTGTAAAGGTAGTTTTTAAAAATGCGTTGTAGTATCCTGCGTTGTAATATCATGCGTTGTAATGGATTATGCGTTGTAAAAAATGCGTTGTAATGGTAGTGCGTTGTAAAAGTTGCGTTGTAAAGGTTGTTCCCCCCCAGAAAGCCCTGTCTCATTCGAGCAGCCAATTAAGGGCGGGCAATCTTTTAATTGGGTAAACGTGTCAAGCACGAACCAACTTCCGCCAGCCTCTGAAGAAGTATAAAACTAAATGCGTCAGGCAAAGACAGACTGGCTGTCACATTTATTTGAGAGAACAATGTTTCCATACCTGAAATAAAGCGTGATGCTAAACTACTGCTTCCCGAGTGCGTCTCACCCGGATGGGTAACCTGGAGCTTACATGTGTATGTAGCCACCCTGCTACAGAGACTGCACCACCCCTGGTGAGGGCCACGAGGTAGAGAAATCACCGAGCCTTAATGTGGTGAAGCTGTGAAGGATTGAGGAAACTACGCTCTCACCGAGGCTCATCCAGAGCTGTTTGAACTTTGGACAGTAATTGTGCAATCCATTAGAGGAGAGATATTTTGGCACTACATTACCCAGAAATCCCTGTCTCATTCGAGCAGCCAATTAAGGGCGGGCAATCTTTTAATTGGGTAAACGTGTCAAGCACGAACCAACTGCCGCCAGCCTCTGAAGAAGTATAAAACGAAACGCGTCAGGCAAAGACGGACTGGCTGTCACATTTATTGGAGAGAACAATGTTTCCATACCTGAAATAAAGCGTGATGCTAAACCACTGCTTCCCGAGTGCGTCTCACCCGGATGGGTAACCTGGAGCTTTCATGTGTATGTATCCACCTTGCTACAGAGACTGCACCACCCCTGGTGGGGGCCACGAGGTAGGGAAATCACAGAGCCTTAATGTGGGGAAGCCGTGAAGGATTGAGGAAACTACGCTCTCACCGAGGCTCATCCAGAGCTGTTTGAACTTTTGACAGTAATTGTGCAATCCATTAGAGGAGAGATATTTTGGCACTACATTACCCAGAAATCCCTGTCTCATTCGAGCAGCCAATTAAGGGCGGGCAAACTTTTAATTGGGTAAACGTGTCAAGCACGAACCAACTTCCGCCAGCCTCTGAAGAAGTATAAAACGAAACGCGTCAGGCAAAGACGGACTGGCAGTCACATTTATTGGAGAGAACAATGTTTCCATACCTGAAATAAAGCGTGATGCTAAACCACTGCTTCCCGAGTGCGTCTCACCCGGATAGGTAACCTGGAGCTTTCATGTGTATGTAGCCACCCTGCTACAGAGACTGCACCACCCCTGGTGGGGGCCACGAGGTAGGGAAATCACCGAGCCTTAATGTGGGGAAGCCGTGAAGGATTGAGGAAACTACGCTCTCACCGAGGCTCATCCAGAGCTGTTTGAATTTTGGACAGTAATTGTGCAATCCATTGGAGGAGAGATATTTTGGCACTACATTACCCAGAAAGCCCTGTTTCATTCGAGCAGCCAATTAAGGGCGGGCAATCTTTTAATTGGGTAAACTTGTCAAGCATGAACCAACTTCCGCCAGCCTCTGAAGAAGTATAAAACTAAACGCGTCAGGCAAAGACAGACTGTCTGTCACATTTATTGGAGAGAACAATGTTTCCATACCTGAAATAAAGCGTGATGCTAAACCACTGCTTCCCGAGTGCATCTCACCCGGATGGGTAACCTGGAGCTTTCATGTGTATGTAGCCACCCTGCTACAGAGACTGCACCACCCCTGGTGGTGGCCACGAGGTAGGAAAATCACCAAGCCTTAATGTGGGGAAGCCGTGAAGGATTGAGGAAACTACGCTCTCACCGAGGCTCATCCAGAGCTGTTTGAATTTTGGACAGTAATTGTGCAATCCATTAGAGGCGAGATATTTTGGCACTACATTACCCAGAAAGCCCTGTCTCATTCGAGTAGGCAATTAAGGGCGGGCAATCTTTAAATTGGGTAAACGTGTCAAGCACGAACCAACTTCCGCCAGCCTCTGAAGAAGTATAAAACGAAACGCGTCAGGCAAAGACGGACTGGCTGTCACATTCATTGGAGAGAACAATGTTTCCATACCTGAAATAAAGCGTGATGCTAAACCACTGCTTCCCGAGTGCGTCTCAGCCGGATGGGTAACCTGGAGCTTTCATGTGTATCTAGCCACCCTGCTACAGAGACTGCACCACCCCTGGTGGGGGCCACGAGGTAGGGAAATCACCGAGCCTTAATGTGGGGAAGCCGTGAAGGATTGAGGAAACTACGCTCTCACCGAGGCTCATCCAGAGCTGTTTGAATTTTGGACAGTAATTGTGCAATCCATTAGAGGAGAGATATTTTGGCACTACATTACCCAGAAAGCCCTGTCTCGAGCAGCCAATTAAGGGCGGGCAATATTTTAATTGGGTAAACGTGTCAAGCACGAACCAACTTCCGCCAGCCTCTGAAGAAGTATAAAACGAAACGCGTCAGGCAAAGACGGACTGGCTGTCACATTTATTGGAGAGAACAATGTTTCCATACCTGAAATAAAGCGTGATGCTAAACCACTGCTTCCCGAGTGCGTCTCACCCGGATGGGTAACCTGGAGCTTTCATGTGTATGTATCCACCCTGCTACAGAGACTGCACCACCCCTGGTGGGGGCCACGAGGTAGGGAAATCACCGAGCCTTAATGTGGGGAAGCCGTGAAGGATTGAGGAAACTACGCTCTCACCGAGGCTCACCCAGAGCTGTTTGAACTTTGGACAGTAATTGTGCAATCCATTAGAGGAGAGATATTTTGGCACTACATTACCCAGAAATCCCTGTCTCATTCGAGCAGCCTATTAAGGGCGGGCAATCTTTTAATTGGATAAACGTCTCAAGCACGAACCAACTTCTGCCAGCCTCTGAAGAAGTATAAAATGAAACGCGTCAGGCAAAGACGGACTAGCAGTCACATTTATTGGAGAGAACAATGTTTCCATACCTGAAATAAAGCGTGATGCTAAACCACTGCTTTCCGAGTGCGTCTCACCCGGATGGGTAACCTGGAGCTTTCATGTGTATGTATCCACCCTGCTACAGAGACTGCACCACCCCTGGTGGGAGCCACGAGGTAGGGAAATCACCGAGCCTTAATGTGGGGAAGCCGTGAAGGATTGAGGAAACTACGCTCTCACCGAGGCTCACCCAGAGCTGTTTGAACTTTGGACAGTAATTGTGCAATCCATTAGAGGAGAGATATTTTGGCACTACATTACCCAGAAATCCCTGTCTCATTCGAGCAGCCTATTAAGGGCAGGCAATCTTTTAATTGGGTAAACGTCTCAAGCACGAACCAACTTCCGCCAGCCTCTGAAGAAGTATAAAATGAAACGCGTCAGGCAAAGACGGACTAGCAGTCACATTTATTGGAGAGAACAATGTTTCCATACCTGAAATAAAGCGTGATGCTAAACCACTGCTTTCCGAGTGCGTCCCACCCGGATAGGTAACCTGGAGCTATCATGTGTATGTAGCCACCCTGCTACAGAGACTGCAACACCCCTGGTGGGGGCCACGAGGTAGGAAAATCACAGAGCCTTAATGTGGGGAAGCCGTGAAGGATTGAGGAAACTACGCTCTCACCGAGGCTCATCCAGAGCTGTTTGAACTTTGGACAGTAATTGTGCAATCCATTAGAGGGGAGATATTTTGGCACTACATTACCCAGAAATCCCTGTCTCATTCGAGCAGCCAATTAAGGGCGGGCAAACTTTTAATTGGGTAAACGTGTCAAGCACGAACCAACTTCCGCCAGCCTCTGAAGAAGTATAAAACGAAACGCGTCAGGCAAAGATGGACTGGCTGTCACATTTATTGGAGAGAACAATGTTTCCATACCTGAAATAAAGCGTGATGCTAAACCACTGCTTCCCGAGTGCGTCTCACCTGGATGGGTAACCTGGAGCTTTCATGTGTATGTAGCCACCCTGCTACAGAGACAGCACCACCCCTGGTGGGGGCCACAAGGTAGGGAAATCACCGAGCCTTAATGTGGGGAAGCCGTGAAGGATTGAGGAAACTACGCACTCACCGAGGCTCATCCAGAGCTGTTTGAATTTTGGACAGTAATTGTGCAATCCATTAGAGGAGAGATATTTTGGCACTACATTACCCAGAAAGCCCTGTCTCATTCGAGCAGCCAATTAAGGGCGGGCAATCTTTTAATTGGGTAAACTTGTCAAGCACGAACCAACTTCCACCAGCCTCGGAAGAAGTATAAAACTAAACGCGTCAGGCAAAGACAGACTCGCTGTCACATTTATTGGAGAGAACAATGTTTCCATACCTGAAATAAAGCGTGATGCTAAACCACTGCTTCCCGAGTGCGTCTCACCCGGATGGGTAACCTGGAGCTTTCATGTGTATGTAGCCACCCTGCTACAGAGACTGCACCACCCCTGGTGGTGGCCACGAGGTAGGAAAATCACCAAGCCTTAATGTGGGGAAGCCGTGAAGGATTGAGGAAACTACGCTCTCACCGAGACTCATCCAGAGCTGTTTGAATTTTGGACAGTAATTGTGCAATCCATTAGAGGCGAGGTATTTTGGCACTACATTACCCAGAAAGCCCTGTCTCATTCGAGTAGCCAATTAAGGGCGGGCAATCTTTTAATTGGGTAAACGTGTCAAGCACGAACCAACTTCCGCCAGCCTCTGAAGAAGTGTGAAACGAAACGCGTCAGGCAAAGATGGACTGGTTGTCACATTTCTTGGAGAGAACAATGTTTCCATACCTGAAATAAAGCGTGATGCCAAACCACTGCTTCCCGAGTGCGTCTCACCCGATGGGTAACCTGGAGCTTTCATGTGTATGTAGCCACCCTGCTACAGAGACTGCACCACCCCTTGTGGGGGCCACGAGGTAGGGAAATCACCGAGCCTTAATGTGGGGAAGCCGTGAAGGATTGAGGAAACTACGCTCTCACCGAGGCTCATCCAGAGCTGTTTGAATTTTGGAAAGTAATTTTGCAATCCATTAGAGGAGAGATATTTTGGCACTACATTACCCAGAAAGCCCTGTCTCATTCGAGCAGCCAATTAAGGGCGGGCAATCTTTTAATTAGGTAAATGTGTCAAGCACGAACCAACTTCCGCCAGCCTCTGAAGAAGTATAAAACGAAACGCGTCAGGCAAAGACGGACTGGCTGTCACATTTCTTGGAGAGAACAATGTTTCCATACCTGAAATAAAGCGCGATGCTAAACCAGTGCTTCCCGAGTGCGTCTCACCCGGATGGGTAACCTGGAGCCTTCATGTGTATGTAGCCACCCTGCTACAGAGTCTGCACCACCCCTGGTGAGGGCCACGATGTAGGGAAATCACTGAGCCTTAATGTGGGGAAGCCGTGAAGGATTGAGGAAACTACGCTCTCACCGAGGCTCATCCAGAGCTGTTTGAATTTTGGACAGTAATTGTGCAATGCATTAGAGGCGAGATATTTTGGCACTACATTACCCAGAAAGCCCTGTCTCATTCGAGCAGCCAATTAAGGGCGGGCAATCCTTTAATTGGGTAAACGTGTCAAGCACGAACCAACTTCCGCCAGCCTCTGAAGAAGTATAAAACGAAACGCGTCAGGCAAAGACGGACTAGCAGTCACATTTATTGGAGAGAACAATGTTTCCATACCTGAAATAAAGCGTGATGCTAAACCACTGCTTTCCGAGTGCGTCTCACCCGGATGGGTAACCTGGAGCTTTCATGTGTATGTATCCACCCTGCTACAGAGACTGCACCACCCCTGGTGGGAGCCACGAGGTAGGGAAATCACCGAGCCTTAATGTGGGGAAGCCGTGAAGGATTGAGGAAACTACGCTCTCACCGAGGCTCACCCAGAGCTGTTTGAACTTTGGACAGTAATTGTGCAATCCATTAGAGGAGAGATATTTTGGCACTACATTACCCAGAAATCCCTGTCTCATTCGAGCAGCCTATTAAGGGCAGGCAATCTTTTAATTGGGTAAACGTCTCAAGCACGAACCAACTTCCGCCAGCCTCTGAAGAAGTATAAAATGAAACGCGTCAGGCAAAGACGGACTAGCAGTCACATTTATTGGAGAGAACAATGTTTCCATACCTGAAATAAAGCGTGATGCTAAACCACTGCTTTCCGAGTGCGTCCCACCCGGATAGGTAACCTGGAGCTATCATGTGTATGTAGCCACCCTGCTACAGAGACTGCAACACCCCTGGTGGGGGCCACGAGGTAGGAAAATCACAGAGCCTTAATGTGGGGAAGCCGTGAAGGATTGAGGAAACTACGCTCTCACCGAGGCTCATCCAGAGCTGTTTGAACTTTGGACAGTAATTGTGCAATCCATTAGAGGGGAGATATTTTGGCACTACATTACCCAGAAATCCCTGTCTCATTCGAGCAGCCAATTAGGGCGGGCAAACTTTTAATTGGGTAAACGTGTCAAGCACGAACCAACTTCCGCCAGCCTCTGAAGAAGTATAAAACGAAACGCGTCAGGCAAAGATGGACTGGCTGTCACATTTATTGGAGAGAACAATGTTTCCATACCTGAAATAAAGCGTGATGCTAAACCACTGCTTCCCGAGTGCGTCTCACCTGGATGGGTAACCTGGAGCTTTCATGTGTATGTAGCCACCCTGCTACAGAGACAGCACCACCCCTGGTGGGGGCCACAAGGTAGGGAAATCACCGAGCCTTAATGTGGGGAAGCCGTGAAGGATTGAGGAAACTACGCACTCACCGAGGCTCATCCAGAGCTGTTTGAATTTTGGACAGTAATTGTGCAATCCATTAGAGGAGAGATATTTTGGCACTACATTACCCAGAAAGCCCTGTCTCATTCGAGCAGCCAATTAAGGGCGGGCAATCTTTTAATTGGGTAAACTTGTCAAGCACGAACCAACTTCCACCAGCCTCGGAAGAAGTATAAAACTAAACGCGTCAGGCAAAGACAGACTCGCTGTCACATTTATTGGAGAGAACAATGTTTCCATACCTGAAATAAAGCGTGATGCTAAACCACTGCTTCCCGAGTGCGTCTCACCCGGATGGGTAACCTGGAGCTTTCATGTGTATGTAGCCACCCTGCTACAGAGACTGCACCACCCCTGGTGGTGGCCACGAGGTAGGAAAATCACCAAGCCTTAATGTGGGGAAGCCGTGAAGGATTGAGGAAACTACGCTCTCACCGAGACTCATCCAGAGCTGTTTGAATTTTGGACAGTAATTGTGCAATCCATTAGAGGCGAGGTATTTTGGCACTACATTACCCAGAAAGCCCTGTCTCATTCGAGTAGCCAATTAAGGGCGGGCAATCTTTTAATTGGGTAAACGTGTCAAGCACGAACCAACTTCCGCCAGCCTCTGAAGAAGTGTGAAACGAAACGCGTCAGGCAAAGATGGACTGGTTGTCACATTTCTTGGAGAGAACAATGTTTCCATACCTGAAATAAAGCGTGATGCCAAACCACTGCTTCCCGAGTGCGTCTCACCCGATGGGTAACCTGGAGCTTTCATGTGTATGTAGCCACCCTGCTACAGAGACTGCACCACCCCTTGTGGGGGCCACGAGGTAGGGAAATCACCGAGCCTTAATGTGGGGAAGCCGTGAAGGATTGAGGAAACTACGCTCTCACCGAGGCTCATCCAGAGCTGTTTGAATTTTGGAAAGTAATTTTGCAATCCATTAGAGGAGAGATATTTTGGCACTACATTACCCAGAAAGCCCTGTCTCATTCGAGCAGCCAATTAAGGGCGGGCAATCTTTTAATTAGGTAAATGTGTCAAGCACGAACCAACTTCCGCCAGCCTCTGAAGAAGTATAAAACGAAACGCGTCAGGCAAAGACGGACTGGCTGTCACATTTCTTGGAGAGAACAATGTTTCCATACCTGAAATAAAGCGCGATGCTAAACCAGTGCTTCCCGAGTGCGTCTCACCCGGATGGGTAACCTGGAGCCTTCATGTGTATGTAGCCACCCTGCTACAGAGTCTGCACCACCCCTGGTGAGGGCCACGATGTAGGGAAATCACTGAGCCTTAATGTGGGGAAGCCGTGAAGGATTGAGGAAACTACGCTCTCACCGAGGCTCATCCAGAGCTGTTTGAATTTTGGACAGTAATTGTGCAATGCATTAGAGGCGAGATATTTTGGCACTACATTACCCAGAAAGCCCTGTCTCATTCGAGCAGCCAATTAAGGGCGGGCAATCCTTTAATTGGGTAAACGTGTCAAGCACGAACCAACTTCCGCCAGCCTCTGAAGAAGTATAAAACGAAACGCGTCAGGCAAAGACGGACTGGTTGTCACATTTATTGGAGAGAACAATGTTTTCATACCTGAAATAAAGCGTGATGCTAAACCACTGCTTCCCGAGTGCGTCTCACCCGGATGGGTAACCTGGAGCTTTCATGTGTATGTAGCCACCCTGCTACAGAGACTGCACCACCCCTGGTGGGGGCCACGAGATAAGGAAATCACCGAGCCTTAATGTGGGGAAGCCGTGAAGGATTGAGGAAACTACGCTCTCACCGAGGCTCATCCAGAGCTGTTTGAACTTTGGACAGTAATTGTGCAATCCATTAGAGGCGAGATATTTTGGCACTACATTACCCAGAAAGCCCTGTCTCATTTGAGTAGCCATTTAAGGGCGGGCAATCTTTTAATTGGGTAAACGTGTCAAGCACGAACCAACTTCCGCCAGCCTCTGAAGAAGTATAAAACGAAACGCGTCAGGCAAAGATGGACTGGTTGTCACATTTCTTGGAGAGAACAATGTTTCCATACCTGAAATAAAGCGTGATGCCAAACCACTGCTTCCCGAGTGCGTCTCACCCGGATGGGTAACCTGGAGCTTTCATGTGTATGTAGCCCCCCTGCTACAGAGACTGCACCACCCCTTGTGGGGGCCACGAGGTAGGGAAATCACCGAGCCTTAATGTGGGGAAGCCGTGAAGGATTGAGGAAACTACGCTCTCACCGAGGCTCATCCAGAGCTGTTTGAATTTTGGAAAGTAATTTTTCAATCCATTAGAGGAGAGATATTTTGGCACTACATTACCCAGAAAGCACCTGTCTCATTCGAGCAGCCAATTAAGGGCGGGCAATCTTTTAATTGGGTAAACGTGTCAAGCACGAACCAACTTCCGCCAGCCTCTGAAGAAGTATAAAACGAAACGCGTCAGGCAAAGACGGACTGGCTGTCACATTTCTTGGAGAGAACAATGTTTCCATACCTGAAATAAAGCGTGATGCTAAACCAGGGCTTCCCGAGTGCGTCTCACCCGGATGGGTAACCTGGAGCTTTCATGTGTATGTAGCCAACCTGCTACAGAGACTGCACCACCCCTGGTGGGGGCCACGAGGTAGGGAAATCACCGAGCCTTAATGTGGGAAAGCCGTGAAGGATTGAAGACACTACGCTCTCACCGAGGCTCATCCAGAGCTGTTTGAATTTTGGACAGTAATTGTGCAATCCATTAGAGGAGAGATATTTTGGCACTACATTACCCAGAAAGCCCTGTCTCATTCGAGCAGCCAATTAAGGGCGGGCAATCTTTTAATTGGGTAAACGTGTCAAGCACGAACCAACTTCCGCCAGCCTCTGAAGAAGTATAAAACTAAATGCGTCAGGCAAAGACAGACTGGCTGTCACATTTATTTGAGAGAACAATGTTTCCATACCTGAAATAAAGCGTGATGCTAAACTACTGCTTCCCGAGTGCGTCTCACCCGGATGGGTAACCTGGAGCTTACATGTGTATGTAGCCACCCTGCTACAGAGACTGCACCACCCCTGGTGAGGGCCACGAGGTAGAGAAATCACCGAGCCTTAATGTGGTGAAGCTGTGAAGGATTGAGGAAACTACGCTCTCACCGAGGCTCATCCAGAGCTGTTTGAACTTTGGACAGTAATTGTGCAATCCATTAGAGGAGAGATATTTTGGCACTACATTACCCAGAAATCCCTGTCTCATTCGAGCAGCCAATTAAGGGCGGGCAATCTTTTAATTGGGTAAACGTGTCAAGCACGAACCAACTGCCGCCAGCCTCTGAAGAAGTATAAAACGAAACGCGTCAGGCAAAGACGGACTGGCTGTCACATTTATTGGAGAGAACAATGTTTCCATACCTGAAATAAAGCGTGATGCTAAACCACTGCTTCCCGAGTGCGTCTCACCCGGATGGGTAACCTGGAGCTTTCATGTGTATGTATCCACCTTGCTACAGAGACTGCACCACCCCTGGTGGGGGCCACGAGGTAGGGAAATCACAGAGCCTTAATGTGGGGAAGCCGTGAAGGATTGAGGAAACTACGCTCTCACCGAGGCTCATCCAGAGCTGTTTGAACTTTTGACAATAATTGTGCAATCCATTAGAGGAGAGATATTTTGGCACTACATTACCCAGAAATCCCTGTCTCATTCGAGCAGCCAATTAAGGGCGGGCAAACTTTTAATTGGGTAAACGTGTCAAGCACGAACCAACTTCCGCCAGCCTCTGAAGAAGTATAAAACGAAACGAGTCAGGCAAAGACGGACTGGCAGTCACATTTATTGGAGAGAACAATGTTTCCATACCTGAAATAAAGCGTGATGCTAAACCACTGCTTCCCGAGTGCGTCTCACCCGGATAGGTAACCTGGAGCTTTCATGTGTATGTAGCCACCCTGCTACAGAGACTGCACCACCCCTGGTGGGGGCCACGAGGTAGGGAAATCACCGAGCCTTAATGTGGGGAAGCCGTGAAGGATTGAGGAAACTACGCTCTCACCGAGGCTCATCCAGAGCTGTTTGAATTTTGGACAGTAATTGTGCAATCCATTGGAGGAGAGATATTTTGGCACTACATTACCCAGAAAGCCCTGTCTCATTCGAGCAGCCAATTAAGGGCGGGCAATCTTTTAATTGGGTAAACTTGTCAAGCACGAACCAACTTCCGCCAGCCTCTGAAGAAGTATAAAACTAAACGCGTCAGGCAAAGACAGACTGGCTGTCACATTTATTGGAGAGAACAATGTTTCCATACCTGAAATAAAGCGTGATGCTAAACCACTGCTTCCCGAGTGCATCTCACCCGGATGGGTAACCTGGAGCTTTCATGTGTATGTAGCCACCCTGCTACAGAGACTGCACCACCCCTGGTGGTGGCCACGAGGTAGGAAAATCACCAAGCCTTAATGTGGGGAAGCCGTGAAGGATTGAGGAAACTACGCTCTCACCGAGGCTCATCCAGAGCTGTTTGAATTTTGGACAGTAATTGTGCAATCCATTAGAGGAGAGATATTTTGGCACTACATTACCCAGAAAGCCCTGTCTCATTCGAGCAGCCAATTAAGGGCGGGCAAACTTTTAATTGGGTAAACGTGTCAAGCACGAACCAACTTCCGCCAGCCTCTGAAGAAGTATAAAACGAAACGAGTCAGGCAAAGACAGACTGGCTGTCACATTTATTGGAGAGAACAATGTTTCCATACCTGAAATAAAGCGTGATGCTAAACCACTGCTTCCCGAGTGCGTCTCAGCCGGATGGGTAACCTGGAGCTTTCATGTGTATCTAGCCACCCTGCTACAGAGACTGCACCACCCCTGGTGGGGGCCACGAGGTAGGGAAATCACCGAGCCTTAATGTGGGGAAGCCGTGAAGGATTGAGGAAACTACGCTCTCACCGAGGCTCATCCAGAGCTGTTTGAATTTTGGACAGTAATTGTGCAATCCATTAGAGGAGAGATATTTTGGCACTACATTACCCAGAAAGCCCTGTCTCGAGCAGCCAATTAAGGGCGGGCAATATTTTAATTGGGTAAACGTGTCAAGCACGAACCAACTTCCGCCAGCCTCTGAAGAAGTATAAAACGAAACGCGTCAGGCAAAGACGGACTGGCTATCACATTTCTTGGAGAGAACAATGTTTCTATACCTGAAATATAGTGTGATGCTAAACCCCTGCTTCCCGAGTGCGTCTCACCTGGATGGGTAACCTGGAGCTTTCATGTGTATGTAGCCACCCTGCTACAGAGACTGCACCACCCCTTGTGGGGGCCACGAGGTAGGGAAATCACCGAGCCTTAATGTGGGGAAGCCGTGAAGGATTGAGGAAAGTACGCCCACACCGAGGCTCATCCAGAGCTGTTTGAATTTTGGACAGTAATTGTGCAATCCATTAGAGGAGAGATATTTTGGCATTACATTACCCAGAAAGCCCTGTCTCATTCGAGCGGCCAATTAAGGGCGGGCAATCTTTTAATTGGGTAAAAGTGTCAAGCACGAACCAACTTCCGCCAGCCTCTGAAGAAGTATAAAAAGAAACGCGTACGGCAAAGACGGACTGGCTGTCACATTTATTGGAGAGATCAATGATTCCATACCTGAAATAAAGCGTGATGCTAAACCACTGCTTCCCGAGTGCGTCTCACCCGGATGGGTAACCTGGAGCTTTCATGTGCATGTAGCCACCCTGCTACAGAGACTGCACCACCCCTGCTGGGGGCCACGAGGTAGGGAAATCACCGAGCCTTAATGTGGGGAAGTCGTGAAGGATTGAGGAAACTACGCTCTCACCGAGGCCCATCCAGAGCTGTTTGAATTTTGGAAAGTAATTGTGCAATCCATTAGAGGAGAGATATTTTGGCACTACATTACCCAGAAAGCCCTGTCTCATTCGAGCAGCCAATTAAGGGCGGGCAATCTTTTAATTGGGTAAACGTGTCAAGCACGAACCAACTTCCGCCAGCCTCTGAAGAATTATAAAACGAAACGCGTCAGGCAAAGACGGACTGGCTGTCACATTTCTTGGAGAGAACAATGTTTCCATACCTGAAATAAAGCGTGATGCTAAACCACTGCTTTCCAAGCGCGTCTCACCCGGATGGGTAACCTGGAGCTTTCATGTGTATGTAGCCACCCTGCTACAGAGACTGCACCACCCCTGGTGGGGGCCACGAGGTAGGGAAATGACCGAGCCTTAATGTGGGGAAGCCGTGAAGGATTGAAGAAACTACGCTCTCACCGAGGCTCATCCAGAGCTGTTTGAATTTTGGACAGTAATTGTGCAATCCATTAGAGGGGAGATATTTTGCACTACATTACCCAGAAAGCCCTGTCTCATTCGAGCAGCCAATTAAGGGCGGGCAATCTTTTACTTGGGTAAACGTGTCAAGCACGAACCAACTTCCACCAGCCTATGAAGAAGTATAAAACGAAAAGCGTCAGGCAAAGACGGACTGGCTGTCACATTTATTGGAGAGAACAATGTTTCCATACCTGAAATAAAGCGTGATGCTAAACCACTGCTTCCCGAGTGCATCTCACCCGGATGGGTAACCTGGGGCTTTCATGTGTATGTATCCACCCTGCTACAGAGACTGCACCACCCCTGGTGGGGGCCACGAGGTAGGGAAATCACCGAGCCTTAATGTGGGGAAGCCGTGAAGGATTGAGGAAACTACGCTCTCACCGAGGCTCATCCAGAGCTGTTTGAACTTTGGACAGTAATTGTGCAATCCATTAGAGGGGAGATATTTTGGCACTACATTACCCAGAAATCCCTGTCTCATTCGAGCAGCCAATTAAGGGCGGGCAAACTTTCAATTGGGTAAACGTGTCAAGCACGAACCAACTTCCGCCAGCCTCTGAAGAAGTATAAAACGAAACGCGTCAGGCAAAGACGGACTGGCTGTCACATTTATTGGAGAGAACAATGTTTCCATACCTGAAATAAAGCGTGATGCTAAACCACTGCTTCCCGAGTGCGTCTCACCCGGATGGGTAACCTGGAGCTTTCATGTGTATGTAGCCACCCTGCTACAGAGACTGCACCACCCCTGGTGGGGGCCACAAGGTAGGGAAATCACCGAGCCTTAATGTGGGGAAGCCGTGAAGGATTGAGGAAACTACGCTCTCACCGAGGCTCATCCAGAGCTGTTTGAATTTTGGACAGTAATTGTGCAATCCATTAGAGGAGAGATATTTTGGCACTACATTACCCAGAAAGCCCTGTCTCATTCGAGCAGCCAATTAAGGGCGGGCAATCTTTTAATTGGGTAAACTTGTCAAGCACGAACCAACTTCCGCCAGCCTCTGAAGAAATATAAAACTAAACGCGTCAGGCAAAGACAGACTGGCTGTCACATTTATTGGAGAGAACAATGTTTCCATACCTGAAATAAAGGGTGATGCTAAACCACTGCTTCCCGAGTGCGTCTCACCCGGATGGGTAACCTGGAGCTTTCATGTGTATGTAGCCACCCTGCTACAGAGACTGCACCACCCCTGGTGGTGGCCACGAGGTAGGGAAATCACCGAGCCTTAATGTGGGGAAGCCGTGAAGGATTGAAGACACTACGCTCTCACCGAGGCTCATCCAGAGCTGTTTGAATTTTGGAGAGTAATTGTGCAATCCATTAGAGGAGAGATATTTTGGCACTACATTACCCAGAAAGCCCTGTCTCATTCAAGCAGCCAATTAAGGGCGGGCAATCTTTTACTTGGGTAAACGTGTCAAGCACGAACCAACTTCCACCAGCCTCTGAAGAAGTATAAAACGAAACGCGTCAGGCAAAGACGGAATGGCTGTCACATTTATTGGAGAGAACAATGTTTCCATACCTGAAATAAAGCGTGATGCTAAACCACTGCTTCCCGAGTGCGTCTCACCCGGATGGGTAGCCTGGAGCTTTCATGTGTATGTAGCCACCCTGCTACAGAAACTGCACCACCCCTGGTGGGGGCCACGAGGTCGGGAAATCACCGAGCCTTAATGTGGGGAAGCCGTGAAGGATTGAGGAAACTACGCTCTCACCGAGGCTCTTCCAGAGCTGTTTGAACTTTGGACAGTAATTGTGCAATCCATTAGAGGAGAGATATTTTGGCACTACATTACCCAAAAATCCCTGTCTCATTCGAGCAGCCAATTAAGGGCGGGCAATCTTTTAATTGGGTAAACGTGTCAAGCACGAACCAACTTCCGCCAGCCTCTAAAGAAGTATATTCGAAACGCGTCAGGCGAAGGCGGACTGGCGGTCACATTTATTGGAGAGAACAATGTTTCCATACCTGAAATAAAGCGTGATGCTAAACCACTGCTTCCCGAGTGCGTCTCACCCGGATGAGTAACCTGGAGCTTTCATGTGTATGTAGCCACCCTGCTACAGAGACTGCACCACCCCTGGTGGGTGCCACGAGGTAGGGAAATCACTGAGCCTTAATGTGGGGAAGCCGTGAAGGATTGAGGAAACTACGCTCTCACCGAGGCTTATCCAGAGCTGTTTGAATTTTGGAGAGTAATTGTGCAATCCATTAGAGGAGAGATATTTTGGCACTACATTACCCAGAAAGCCCTGTCTCATTCGAGCAGCCAATTAAGGGCGGGCAATCTTTTACTTGGGTAAACGTGTCAAGCACGAACCAACTTCCACCAGCCTCTGAAGAAGTATAAAACGAAACGCGTCAGGCAAAGACGGAATGGCTGTCACATTTATTGGAGAGAACAATGTTTCCATACCTGAAATAAAGCGTGATGCTAAACCACTGCTTCCCGAGTGCGTCTCACCCGGATGGGTAACCTGGAGCTTTCATATGTATGTAGCCACCCTGCTACAGAGACTGCACCACCCCTGGTGGGGGCCACAAGGTAGGGAAATCACCGAGCCTTAATGTGGGGAAGCCGTGAAGGATTGAGGAAACTACGCTCTCACCGAGGCTCATCCAGAGCTGTTTGAATTTTGGACAGTAATTGTGCAATCCATTAGAGGAGAGATATTTTGGCACTACATTACCCAGAAAGCCCTGTCTCATTCGAGCAGCCAATTAAGGGTGGGCAATCTTTTAATTGGGTAAACTTGTCAAGCACGAACCAACTTCCGCCAGCCTCTGAAGAAGTATAAAACTAAACGCGTCAGGCAAAGACAGACTGGCTGTCACATTTATTGGAGAGAACAATGTTTCCATACCTGAAATAAAGCGTGATGCTAAACCACTGCTTCCCGAGTGCGTCTCACCCGGATGGGTAACCTGGAGCTTTCATGTGTATGCAGCCACCCTGCTACAGAGACTGCACCACCCCTGGTGGTGGCCACGAGGTAGGGATATCACCGAGCCTTAATGTGGGGAAGCCGTGAAGGATTGAAGACACCACGCTCTCACCGAGGCTCATCCAGAGCTGTTTGAATTTTGGAAAGTAATTTTGCAATCCATTAGAGGAGAGATATTTTGGCACTACATTACCCAGAAAGCACCTGTCTCATTCGAGCAGCCAATTAAGGGCGGGCAATCTTTTAATTGGGTAAACGTGTCAAGCACGAACCAACTTCTGCCAGCCTCTGAAGAAGTATAAAACGAAACGCGTCAGGCAAAGACGGACTGGCTGTCACATTTCTTGGAGAGAACAATGTTTCCATACCTGAAATAAAGCGTGATGCTAAACCAGTGCTTCCCGAGTGCGTCTCACCCGGATGGGTAACCTGGAGCTTTCATGTGTATGTAGCCAACCTGCTACAGAGACTGCACCACCCCTGGTGGGGGCCACGAGGTAGGGAAATCACCGAGCCTTAATGTGGGGAAGCCGTGAAGGATTGAAGACACCACGCTCTCACCGAGGCTCATCCAGAGCTGTTTGAATTTTGGACAGTAATTGTGCAATCCATTAGAGGAGAGATATTTTGGCACTACATTACCCAGAAAGCCCTGTCTCATTCGAGCAGCCAATTAAGGGCGGGCAATCTTTTACTTGGGTAAACGTGTCAAGCACAAACCAACTTCCACCAGCCTCTGAAGAAGTATAAAACGAAACGCGTCAGGCAAAGACGGAATGGCTGTCACATTTATTGGAGAGAACAATGTTTCCATACCTGAAATAAAGCGTGATGCTAAACCACTGCTTCCCGAGTGCGTCTCACCCGGATGGGAAGCCTGGAGCTTTCATGTGTATGTAGCCACCCTGCTACAGAAACTGCACCACCCCTGGTGGGGGCCACGAGGTCGGGAAATCACCGAGCCTTAATGTGGGGAAGCCGTGAAGGATTGAGGAAACTACGCTCTCACCGAGGCTCATCCAGAGCTGATTGAATTTTGGACAGTAATTGTGCAATCCATTAGAGGAGAGATATTTTGGCACTACATTACCCAGAAATCCCTGTCTCATTCGAGCAGCCAATTAAGGGTGGGCAATCTTTTAATTGGGTAAACGTGTCAAGCACGAACCAACTTCCGCCAGCCTCTGAAGAAGTATATGCGAAACGCGTCAGGCGAAGGCGGATTGGCGGTCACATTTATTGGAGATAACAATGTTTCCATACCTGAAATAAAGCGTGATGCTAAACCACTGCTTCCCGAGTGCGTCTCACCCGGATGAGTAACCTGGAGCTTTCATGTGTATGTAGCCACCCTGCTACAGAGACTGCACCACCCCTGGTGGGGGCCACGAGGTAGGGAAATCACTGAGCCTTAATGTGGGGAAGCCGTGAAGGATTGAGGAAACTACGCTCTCACCGAGGCTCATCCAGAGCTGTTTGAATTTTGGACAGTAATTGTGCAATCCATTAGAGGAGAGATATTTTGGCACTACATTACCCAGAAAGCCCTGTCTCACTCGAGCAGCCAATTAAGGGCCGGCAATCTTTTAATTGGGTAAACGTGTCAAGCACGAACCAACTTCCGCCAGCCTCTGAAGAAGTATAAAACGAAACGCGTCAGGCAAAGACGGAATGGCTGTCACATTTATTGGAGAGAACAATGTTTCCATACCTGAAATAAAGCGTGATGCTAAACCACTGCTTCCCGAGTGCGTCTCACCCGGATGGGTAACCTGGAGCTTTCATGTGTATGTAGCCACCCTGCTACAGAGACTGCACCACCCCTGGTGGGGGACACGAGGTAGGGAAATCTCAGAGCCTCAATGTGGGGAAGCCGTGAAGGATTGAGGAAACTACGCTCTCACCGAGGCTCATCCAGAGCTGTTTGAATTTTGGACAGTAATTGTGCAATCCATTAGAGGAGAGATATTTTGGCACTACATTACCCAGAAAGCCCTGTCTCATTCGAGCAGCCAATTAAGGGTGGGCAATCTTTTAATTGGGTATCCGTGTCAAGCACGAACCAACTTCCGCCAGCCTCTGAAGAAGTGTAAAACGAAACGCATCAGGTAAAGACGGACTGGCTGTCACATTTATTGGAGAGGACAATGTTTCCATACCTGAAATAAAGCATGATGCTAAACCACTGCTTCCCGAATGCGTCTCACCCGGATGGGTAACCTGGAGCTTTCATGTGTATGTAGCCACCCTGCTACAGAGACTGCCCCACCCCTGCTGGGGGCCACGAGGTAGGGAAATCACCGAGCCTTAATGTGGGGAAGCCGTGAAGGATTGAGGAAACTACGCTCTCACCGAGGCTCATCCAGAGCTGTTTGAATTTTGGACAGTAATTGTGCAATCCATTAGAGGAGAGATATTTTGGCACTACATTACCCAGAAAGCCCTGTCTCATTCGAGCAGCCAATTAAGGGCGGGCAATCTTTTAATTGGGTAAACGTGTCAAGCACGAACCAACTTCCGCCAGCCTCTGAAGAAGTATTAAACGAAACGCGTCAGGCAAAGACGGACTGGCTGTCACATTTATTGGAGAGAACAATGTTTCCATACCTGAAATAAAGCATGATGCTAAACCACTGCTTCCCGAATGCGTCTCACCCGGATGGGTAACCTGGAGCTTTCATGTGTATGTAGCCACCCTGCTACAGAGACTGCACCACCCCTGTTGGGGGCCACGAGGTAGGGAAATAACTGAGCCTTAATGTGGGGAAGCTGTGAAGGATTGAGGAAACTACGCTCTCACCGAGGCTCATCCAGAGCTGTATGAATTTTGGACAGTAAGTGTGCAATCCATTAGAGGAGAGATATTTTGGCATTACATTACCCAGAAAGCCCTGTCTCATTCGAGCAGCCAATTAAGGGCGGGCAATCTTTTAATTGGGTAAACGTGTCAAGCACGAACCAACTTCCGCTAGCCTCTGAAGAAGTATAAATCGAAACGCGTCAGGCAAAGACGGACTGGCTGTCACATTTATTGGAGAGAACAATGTTTCCATACCTGAAATAAAGCGTGATGCTAAACCACTGCTTCCTGAGTGCGTCTCACCCGGATGGGTAACCTGGAGCTTTCATGTGTATGTAGCCACCCTGCTACAGAGACTGCACCACCCCTGGTGGGGGCCACGAGGTAGGGAAATCACTGAGCCTTAATGTGGGGAAGCCGTGAAGGATTGGAGAAACTACGCCCTCACCGAGGCTCATCCAGAGCTGTTTGAATTTTGGACAGTAATTGTGCAATCCATTAGAGGAGAGATATTTTGGCACTACATTACCCAGAAAGCCCTGTCTCATTCGAGCAGCCAATTAAGGGCGGGCAATCTTTTAATTGGGTAAACGTGTCAAGCACGAACCAACTTCCGCCAGCCTCTGAAGAAGTATAAAACTAAACGCGTCAGGCAAAGACAGACTGGCTGTCACAATTGTTGGAGAGATCAATGTTTCCATACCTGAAATAAAGCGTGATGCTAAACCACTGCTTCCCGAGTGCGTCTCACTCGGATGGGTAACCTGGAGCTTTCATGTGTATGTAGCCACCCTGCTACAGAGTCTGCACCACCCCTGGTGGGGGCCACGAGGTAGGGAAATCAATCACCAAGCCTTAATGTGGGGAAGCCGTGAAGGATTGAGGAAACTACGCTCTCACCGAGGCTCATTCAGAGCTGTTTGAATTTTGAACAGTAATTGTGCAATCCATTAGAGGCGAGATATTTTGGCACTACATTACCCAGAAAGCCCTGTCTCATTCGAGTAGCCAATTAAGGGCGGGCAATCTTTTAATTGGGTAAACGTGTCAAGCACGAACCAACTTCCGCCAGCCTCTGAAGAAGTATAAAACGAAACGCGTCAGGCAAAGATGGACTGGCTGTCACATTTCTTGGAGAGAACAATGTTTCCATACCTGAAATAAAGCGTGATGCTAAACCACTGCTTCCCGAGTGCGTCTCACCTGGATGGGTAACCTGGAGCTTTCATGTGTATGTAGCCACCCTGCTACAGAGACTGCACCACCCCTTGTGGGGGCCACGAGGTAGGGAAATCTCCGAGCCTTAATGTGGGGAAGCGGTGAAGGATTGAGGAAACTACGCCCTCACCGAGGCTCATCCAGAGCTGTTTGAATTTTGGACAGTAATTGTGTAATCCATTAGAGGAGAGATATTTTGGCATTACATTACCCAGAAAGCCCTGTCTCATTCGAGCAGCCAATTAAGGGCGGGCAATCTTTTAATTGGGTAAACGTGTCAAGCACGAACCAACTTCCGCCAGCCTCTGAAGAAGTATAAAACGAAACGCGTACGGCAAAGACGGACTGGCTGTCACATTTATTGGAGAGAACAATGTTTCCATACCTGAAATAAAGCGTGATGCTAAACCACTGCTTCCCAAGTGCGTCTCACCCGGATGGGTAACCTGGAGCTTTCATGTGTATGTAGCCACCCTGCTACAGAGACTGCACCACCCCTGCTGGGGGCCACGAGGTAGGGAAATCACCGAGCCTTAATGTGGGGAAGCCGTGAAGGATTGAGGAAACTACGCTCTCACCGAGGCTCATCCAGAGCTGTTTGAATTTTGGACAGTAATTGTGCAATCCATTAGAGGCGAGATATTTTGGCACTACATTACCCAGAAAGCCCTGTCTCATTCGAGTAGCCAATTAAGGGCGGGCAATCTTTTAATTGGGTAAACGTGTCAAGCACGAACCAACTTCCGCCAGCCTCTGAAGAAGTATAAAACGAAACGCGTCAGGCAAAGATGGACTGGCTGTCACATTTCTTGGAGAGAACAATGTTTCCATACCTGAAATAAAGCGTGATGCTAAACCACTGCTTCCCGAGTGCGTCTCACCCGGATGGGTAACCTGGAGCTTTCATGTGTATGTAGCCACCCTGCTACAGAGACTGCACCACCCCTTGTGGGGGCCACGAGGTAGGGAAATCTCCGAGCCTTAATGTGGGGAAGCGGTGAAGGATTGAGGAAACTACGCCCTCACCGAGGCTCATCCAGAGCTGTTTGAATTTTGGACAGTAATTGTGTAATCCATTAGAGGAGAGATATTTTGGCATTACATTACCCAGAAAGCCCTGTCTCATTCGAGCAGCCAATTAAGGGCGGGCAATCTTTTAATTGGGTAAACGTGTCAAGCACGAACCAACTTCCGCCAGCCTCTGAAGAAGTATAAAACGAAACGCGTACGGCAAAGACGGACTGGCTGTTACATTTATTGGAGAGAACAATGTTTCCATACCTGAAATAAAGCGTGATGCGAAACCACTGCTTCCCAAGTGCGTCTCACCCGGATGGGTAACCTGGAGCTTTCATGTGTATGTAGCCACCCTGCTACAGAGACTGCACCACCCCTGCTGGGGGCCACGAGGTAGGGAAATCACCGAGCCTTAATGTGGGGAAGCCGTGAAGGATTGAGGAAACTACGCTCTCACCGAGGCTCATCCAGAGCTGTTTGAATTTTGGAACGTAATTGTGCAATCCATTAGAGGAGAGATATTTTGGCACTACATTACCCAGAAAGCCCTGTCTCATTCGAGCAGCCAATTAAGGGCGGGCAATCTTTTAATTGGGTAAATGTGTCAAGCACGAACCAACTTCCGCCAGCCTCTGAAGAAGTATAAAACGAAACGCGTCAGGCAAAGACGGACTGGCTGTCACATTTCTTGGAGAGAACAATGTTTCCATACCTGAAATAAAGCGTGATGCTAAACCACTGCTTCCCGAGTGCGTCTCACCCGGATGGGTAACCTGGAGCTTTCATGTGTATGTAGCCAACCTGCTACAGAGACTGCACCACCCCTGGTGGGGGCCACGAGGTAGGGAAATCACCGAGCCTTAATGTGGGGAAGCCGTGAAGGATTGAAGACACTACGCTCTCACCGAGGCTCATCCAGAGCTGTTTGAATTTTGGACAGTAATTGTGCAATCCATTAGAGGAGAGATATTTTGGCACTACATTACCCAGAAAGCTCTGTCTCATTCGAGCAGCCAATTAAGGGCGGGCAATCTTTTACTTGGGTAAAAGTGTCAAGCACGAACCAACTTCCACCAGCCTCTGAAGAAGTATAAAACTAAACGCGTCAGGCAAAGACGGAATGGCTGTCACATTTATTGGAGAGAACAATGTTTCCATACCTGAAATAAAGCGTGATGCTAAACCACTGCTTCCCGAGTGCGTCTCACCCGGATGGGTAGCCTGGAGCTTTCATGTGTATGTAGCCACCCTGCTACAGAAACTGCACCACCCCTGGTGGGGGCCACGAGGTCGGGAAATCACCGAGCCTTAATGTGGGGAAGCCGTGAAGGATTGAGGAAACTACGCTCTCACCGAGGCTCTTCCAGAGCTGTTTGAACTTTGGACAGTAATTGTGCAATCCATTAGAGGAGAGATATTTTGGCACTACATTACCCAGAAATCCCTGTCTCATTCGAGCAGCCAATTAAGGGCGGGCAATCTTTTAATTGGGTAAACGTGTCAAGCACGAACCAACTTCCGCCAGCCTCTGAAGAAGTATATTCGAAACGCGTCAGGCGAAGGCGGACTGGCGGTCACATTTATTGGAGATAACAATGTTTCCATACCTGAAATAAAGCGTGATGCTAAACCACTGCTTCCCGAGTGCGTCTCACCCGGATGGGTAACCTGGAGCTTTCATGTGTATGTAGCCACACTGCTACAGAGACTGCACCACCCCTGGTGGGGGCCACGAGGTAGGGAAATCACCGAGCCGTAATGTGGGGAAGCCGTGAAGGAATGGAGAAACTACGCCCTCACCGAGGCTCATCCAGAGCTGTTTGAATTTTGGACAGTAATTGTGCAATCCATTAGAGGAGAGATATTTTGGCACTACATTACCCAGAAAGCCCTGTCTCATTCGAGCAGCCAATTAAGGGCGGGCAATCTTTTAATTGGGTATCCGTGTCAAGCACGAACCAACTTCCGCCAGCCTCTGAAGAAGTATAAAACGAAACGCGTCAGGTAAAGACGGACTGGCTGTCACATTTATTGGAGAGGACAATGTTTCCATACCTGAAATAAAACGTGATGCTAAACCACTGCTTCCCGAGTGCGTCTCACCCGGATGGGTAACCTGGAGCTTTCATGTGTATGTAGCCACCCTGCTACAGAGACTGCACCACCCCTGCTGGGGGCCACGAGGTAGGGAAATCACCGAGCCTTAATGTGGGGAAGCCGTGAAGGATTGAGGAAACTACGCTCTCACCGAGGCTCATCCAGAGCTGTTTGAATTTTGGACAGTAATTGTGCAATCCATTAGAGGAGAGATATTTTGGCACTACATTACCCAGAAAGCCCTGTCTCATTCGAGCAGCCAATTAAAGGCGGGCAATCTTTTAATTGGGTAAACGTGTCAAGCACGAACCAACTTCCGCCAGCCTCTGAAGAAGTATAAAACGAAACGCGTCAGGCAAAGACGGACTAGCTGTCACATTTATTGGAGAGAACAATGTTTCCATACCTGAAATAAAGCGTGATGCTAAACCACTGCTTCCCGAGCGCTTCTCACCCGGATGGGTAACCTGGAGCTTTCAGGTGTATGTAGCCACCCTGCTACAGAGATTGCACCACCCCTGGTGGGGGCCACGAGGTAGGGAAATAACTGAGCCTTAATGTGGGGAAGCCGTGAAGGATTGAGGAAACTACGCTCTCACCGAGGCTCATCCAGAGCTGTTTGAATTTTGGACAGTAATTGTGCAATCCATTAGAGGAGAGATATTTTGGCATTACATTACCCAGAAAGCCCTGTCTCATTCGAGCAGCCAATTAAGGGTGGGAAATCTTTTAATTGGGTAAACGTCTCAAGCACGAACCAAATTCCACCAGCCTCTGAAGAAGTATAAATCGAAACGCGTCAGGCAAAGACGGACTGGCTGTCACATTTATTGGAGAGAACAATGTTTCCATACCTGAAATAAAGCGTGATGCTAAACCACTGCTTCCCGAGTGCGTCTCACCCAGGTGGGTAACCTGGAGCTTTCATGTGTATGTAGCCACCCTGCTACGGAGACAGCACCACCCCTGGTGGGGGCCACGAGGTAGGGAAATCACCGAGCCTTAATGTGGGGAAGCCGTGAAGGATTGAGGAAACTACGCTCTCACCGAGGCTCATCCAGAGCTGTTTGAATTTTGGAAAGTAATTGTGCAATCCATTAGAGGAGAGATATTTTGGCACTACATTACCCAGAAAGCCCTGTCTCATTCGAGCAGCCAATTAAGGGCGGGCAATCTTTTAATTGGGTAAACGTGTCAAGCACGAACCAACTTCCGCCAGCCTCTGAAGAAGTATAAAACGAAACGCGTCAGGCAAAGACGGACTGGCTGTCACATTTCTTGGAGAGAACAATGTTTACATACCTGAAATAAAGCGTGATGCTAAACCACTGCTTCCCAAGTGCGTCTCACCCGGATGGGTAACCTGGAGCTTTCATGTGTATGTAGCCACACTGCTACAGAGACTGCACCACCCCTGGTGGGGGCCACGAGGTAGGGAAATCACCGAGCCTTAATGTGGGGAAGCCGTGAAGGAATGGAGAAACTACGCCCTCACCGAGGCTCATCCAGAGCTGTTTGAATTTTGGACAGTAATTGTGCAATCCATTAGAGGAGAGATATTTTGGCACCACATTACCCAGAAAGCCCTGTCTCATTCAAACAGCCAATTAAGGGCGGGCAATCTTTTAATTGGGTAAACGTGTCAAGCACGAACCAACTTCAGCCAGCCTCTGAAGAAGTATAAAACTAAACGCGTCAGGCAAAGACAGACTGGCTGTCACATTTGTTGGAGAGATCAATGTTTCCATACCTGAAATAAAGCGTGATGCTAAACCACTGCTTCCCGAGTGCATCTCACTCGGATGGGTAACCTGGAGCTTTCATGTGTATGTAGCCACCCTGCTACAGAGACTGCACCACCCCTGGTGGGGGCCACGTGGTAGGGAAATCACCCAGCCCTAATGTGGGGAAGCCGTGAAGGATTGAGGAAACTACGCTCTCACCGAGGCTCATCCAGAGCTGTTTGAATTTTGGACAGTAATTGTGCAATCCATTAGAGGCGAGATATTTTGGCACTACATTACCCAGAAAGCCCTGTCTCATTCGAGCAGCCAATTAAGGGCGGGCAATCTTTTAATTGGGTAAACGTGTCAAGCACGAACCAACTTCCGCCAGCCTCTGAAGAAGTATAAAACGAAACGCGTCAGGCAAAGACGGACTGGTTGTCACATTTATTGGAGAGAACAATGTTTCCATACCTGAAATAAAGCGTGATGCTAAACCACTGCTTCCCGAGTGCGTCTCACCCGGATGGGTAACCTGGAGCTTTCATGTGTATGTAGCCACCCTGCTACAGAGACTGCACCAACCCTGGTGGGGGCCACGAGGTAGGGAAATCACTGAGCCTTAATGTGGGGAAGCCGTGAAGGATTGAGGAAACTACGCTCTCACCGAGGCTCATCCAGAGCTGGTTGAATTTCGGACAGTAATTGTGCAATCCATTAGAGGAGAGATATTTTGGCACTACATTACCCAGAAAGCCCTGTCTCATTCGAGCAGCCAATTAAGGGCCGGCAATCTTTTAATTGGGTAAACGTGTCAAGCACGAACAAACTTCCGCCAGCCTCTGAAGAAGTATAAAACGAAACGCGTCAGGCAAAGACGGAATGGCTGTCACATTTATTGGAGAGAACAATGTTTCCATACCTGAAATAAAGCGTGATGCTAAACCACTGCTTCCCGAGTGCGTCTCACCCGGATGGGTAACCTGGAGCTTTCATGTGTATGTAGCCACCCTGCTACAGAGACTGCACCACCCCTGGTGGGGGCCACAAGGTAGGGAAATCTCCGAGCCTTAATGTGGGGAAGCCGTGAAGGATTGAGGAAACTACGCTCTCACCGAGGCTCATCCAGAGCTGTTTGAATTTTGGACAGTAATTGTGCAATCCATTAGAGGAGAGATATTTTGGCACTACATTACCCAGAAAGCCCTGTTTCATTCGAGCAGCCAATTAAGGGCGGGCAATCTTTTAATTGGGTATCCGTGTCAAGCACGAACCAACTTCCGCCAGCCTCTGAAGAAGTATAAAACGAAACGCGTCAGGTAAAGACGGACTGGCTGTCACATTTATTGGAGAGGACAATGTTTCCATACCTGAAATAAAGCGTGATGCTAAACCACTGCTTCCCGAGTGCGTCTCACCCGGATGGGTAACCTGGAGCTTTCATGTGTATGTAGCCACCCTGCTACAGAGACTGCACCACCCCTGCTGGGGGCCACGAGGTAGGGAAATCACCGAGCCTTAATGTGGGGAAGCCGTGAAGGATTGAGGAAACTACGCTCTCACCGAGGCTCATCCAGAGCTGTTTGAATTTTGGACAGTAATTGTGCAATCCATTAGAGGACAGATATTTTGGCACTACATTACCCAGAAAGCCCTGTCTCATTCGAGCAGCCAATTAAGGGCGGGCAATCTTTTAATTGGGTAAACGTGTCAAGCACGAACCAACTTCCGCCAGCCTCTGAAGAAGTATAAAACGAAACGCGTCAGGCAAAGACGGACTGGCTGTCACATTTATTGGAGAGAACAATGTTTCCATACCTGAAATAAAGCGTGATACTAAACCATTGCTTCCCGAGCGCTTCTCACCCGGATGGGTAACCTGGAGCTTTCATGTGTATGTAGCCACCCTGCTACAGAGACTGCACCACCCCTGGTGGGGGCCACGAGGTAGGGAAATAACTGAGCCTTAATGTGGGGAAGCCGTGAAGGATTGAGGAAACTACGCTCTCACCGAGGCTCATCCAGAGCTTATTGAATTTTTGACAGTAATTGTGCAATCCATTAGAGGAGGGATATTTTGGCATTACATTACCCAGAAAGCCCTGTCTCATTCGAGCAGCCAATTAAGGGCGGGCAATCTTTTAATTGGGTAAACGTGTCAAGCACGAACCAACTTCCGCAAGCCTCTGAAGAAGTATAAATCGAAACGCGTCAGGCAAAGACGGACTGGCTGTCACATTTATTGGAGAGAACAATGTTTCCATACCTGAAATAAAGCGTGATGCTAAACCACTGCTTCCCGAGTGCGTCTCACCCGGATGGGTAACCTGGAGCTTTCATGTGTATGTAGCAACCCTGCTACGGAGACTGCACCACCCCTGGTGGGGGCCACGAGGTAGGGAAATCACCGAGCCTTAATGTGGGGAAGCTGTGAAGGATTGAGGAAACTACGCTCTCACCGAGGCTCATCCAGAGCTGTTTGAATTTTGGAAAGTAATTGTGCAATCCATTAGAGGAGAGATATTTTGGCACTACAATACCCAGAAAGCCCTGTCTCATTCGAGCAGCCAATTAAGGGCGGGCAATCTTTTAATTGGGTAAACGTGTCAAGCACGAACCAACTTCCGCCAGCCTCTGAAGAAGTATAAATCGAAACGCGTCAGGCAAAGACGGACTGGCTGTCACATTTATTGGAGAGAACAATGTTTCCATACCTGAAATAAAGCGTGATGCTAAACCACTGCTTCCTGAGTGCGTCTCACCCGGATGGGTAACCTGGAGCTTTCATGTGTATGTAGCCACCCTGCTACAGAGACTGCACCACCCCTGGTGGGGACCACGAGGTAGGGAAATCACTGAGCCTTAATGTGGGGAAGCCGTGAAGGATTGGAGAAACTACGCCCTCACCGAGGCTCATCCAGAGCTGTCTGAATTTTGGACAGTAATTGTGCAATCCATTAGAGGAGAGATATTTTGGCACTACATTACCCAGAAAGCCCTGTCTCATTCGAGCAGCCAATTAAGGGCGGGCAATCTTTTAATTGGGTAAACGTGTCAAGCACGAACCAACTTCCGCCAGCCTCTGAAGAAGTATAAAACTAAGCGCGTCAGGCAAAGACAGACTGGCTGTCACATTTGTTGGAGAGATCAATGTTTCCATACCTGAAATAAAGCGTGATGCTAAACCACTGCTTCCCGAGTGTGTCTCACTCGGATGGGTAACCTGGAGCTTTCATGTGTATGTAGCCACCCTGCTACAGAGTCTGCACCACCCCTGGTGGGGGCCACGAGGTAGGGAAATCAATCACCAAGCCTTAATGTGGGGAAGCCGTGAAGGATTGAGGAAACTACGCTCTCACCAAGGCTCATCCAGAGCTGTTTGAATTTTGGACAGTAATTGTGCAATCCATTAGAGGACAGATATTTTGGCACTACATTACCCAGAAAGCCCTGTCTCATTCGAGCAGCCAATTAAGGGCGGGCAATCTTTTAATTGGATAAACGTGTCAAGCACGAACCAACTTCCGCCAGCCTCTGAAAAAGTATAAAACGAAACGCGTCAGGCAAAGACGGACTGGCTGTCACATTTATTGGAGAGAACAATGTTTCCATACCTGAAATAAAGCGTGATACTAAACCACTGCTTCCCGAGCGCTTCTCACCCGGATGGGTAACCTGGAGCTTTCATGTGTATGTAGCCACCCTGCTACAGAGACTGCACCACCCCTGGTGGGGGCCACGAGGTAGGGAAATAACTGAGCCTTAATGTGGGGAAGCCGTGAAGGATTGAGGAAACTACGCTCTCACCGAGGCTCATCCAGAGCTGTTTGAATTTTTGACAGTAATTGTGCAATCCATTAGAGGAGAGATATTTTGGCATTACATTACCCAGAAAGCCCTGTCTCATTCGAGCAGCCAATTAAGGGCGGGCAATCTTTTAATTGGGTAAACGTGTCAAGCACGAACCAACTTCCGCCAGCCTCTGAAGAAGTATAAAACGAAACGCGTACGGCAAAGACTGACTGGCTGTCACATTTATTGGAGAGAACAATGTTTTCATACCTGAAATAAAGCGTGATGCTAAACCACTGCTTCCCGAGTGCGTCTCACCCGGATGGGTAACCTGGAGCTTTCATGTGTATGTAGCCACCCTGCTACAGAGACTGCACCACCCCTGGTGGGGGCCACGAGGTAGGGAAATCACCGAGCCTTAATGTGGGGAAGCCGTGAAGGATTGAAGACACTACGCTCTCACCGAGGCTCATCCAGAGCTGTTTGAATTTTGGACAGTAATTGTGCAATCCATTAGAGGAGAGATATTTTGGCACTACATTACCCAGAAAGCCCTGTCTCATTCGAGCAGCCAATTAAGGGCGGGCAATCTTTTACTTGGGTAAACGTGTCAAGCACGAACCAAATTCCACCAGCCTCTGAAGAAGTATAAATCGAAACGCGTCAGGCAAAGACGGACTGGCTGTCACATTTATTGGAGAGAACAATGTTTCCATACCTGAAATAAAGCGTGATGCTAAACCACTGCTTCCCGAGTGCGTCTCACCCAGGTGGGTAACCTGGAGCTTTCATGTGTATATAGCCACCCTGCTACGGAGACAGCACCACCCCTGGTGGGGGCCACGAGGTAGGGAAATCACCGAGCCTTAATGTGGGGAAGCCGTGAAGGATTGAGGAAACTACGCTCTCACCGAGGCTCATCCAGAGCTGTTTGAATTTTGGAAAGTAATTGTGCAATCCATTAGAGGAGAGATATTTTGGCACTACATTACCCAGAAAGCCCTGTCTCATTCGAGCAGCCAATTAAGGGCGGGCAATCTTTTAATTGGGTAAACGTGTCAAGCACGAACCAACTTCCGCCAGCCTCTGAAGAAGTATAAAACGAAACGCGTCAGGCAAAGACGGACTGGCTGTCACATTTCTTGGAGAGAACAACGTTTACATACCTGAAATAAAGCGTGATGCTAAACCACTGCTTCCCGAGCGCTTCTCACCCGGATGGGTAACCTGGAGCTTTCATGTGTATGTAGCCACCCTGCTACAGAGATTGCACCACCCCTGGTGGGGGCCACGAGGTAGGGAAATAACTGAGCCTTAATGTGGGGAAGCCGTGAAGGATTGAGGAAACTACGCTCTCACCGAGGCTCATCCAGAGCTGTTTGAATTTTGGACAGTAATTGTGCAATCCATTAGAGGAGAGATATTTTGGCATTACATTACCCAGAAAGCACTGTCTCATTCGAGCAGCCAATTAAGGGTGGGCAATCTTTTAATTGGGTAAACGTGTCAAGCACAAACCAAATTCCACCAGCCTCTGAAGAAGTATAAATCGAAACGCGTCAGGCAAAGACGGACTGGCTGTCACATTTATTGGAGAGAACAATGTTTCCATACCTGAAATAAAGCGTGATGCTAAACCACTGCTTCCCGAGTGCGTCTCACCCAGGTGGGTAACCTGGAGCTTTCATGTGTATGTAGCCACCCTGCTACGGAGACAGCACCACCCCTGGTGGGGGCCACGAGGTAGGGAAATCACCGAGCCTTAATGTGGGGAAGCCGTGAAGGATTGAGGAAACTACGCTCTCACCGAGGCTCATCCAGAGCTGTTTGAATTTTGGAAAGTAATTGTGCAATCCATTAGAGGAGAGATATTTTGGCACTACATTACCCAGAAAGCCCTGTCTCATTCGAGCAGCCAATTAAGGGCGGGCAATCTTTTAATTGGGTAAACGTGTCAAGCACGAACCAACTTCCGCCAGCCTCTGAAGAAGTATAAAACGAAACGCGTCAGGCAAAGACGGACTGGCTGTCACATTTATTGGAGAGAACAATGTTTCCATACCTGAAATAAAGCGTGATGCTAAACCACTGCTTCCCGAGTGCGTCTCACCCGGATGGGTAACCTGGAGCTTTCATGTTTTTGTAGCCACCCTGCTACAGAGACTGCACCACCCCTGGTGGGGGCCACGAGGTAGGGAAATCACCGAGCCTTAATGTGGGGAAGCCGTGAAGGATTGAGGAAACTACGCTCTCACCGAGGCTCATCCAGAGCTGTTTGAATTTTGGACAGTAATTGTGCAATCCATTAGAGGCGAGATATTTTGGCACTACATTACCCAGAAAGCCCTGTCTCATTCGAGCAGCCAATTAAGGGCGGGCAATCTTTTAATTGGGTAAACGTGTCAAGCACGCACCAACTTCCGCCAGCCTCTGAAGAAGTATAAAACGACACGCGTCAGGCAAAGACGGACTGGTTGTCACATTTATTGGAGAGAACAATGTTTCCATACCTGAAATAAAGCGTGATGCTAAACCACTGCTTCCCGAGTGCGTCTCACCCGGATGGGTAACCTGGAGCTTTCATGTGTATGTAGCCACCCTGCTACAGAGACTGCACCAACCCTGGTGGGGGCCACGAGGTAGGGAAATCACTGAGCCTTACTGTGGGGAAGCCGTGAAGGATTGAGGAAACTACGCTCTCACCGAGGCTCATCCAGAGCTGGTTGAATTTTGGACAGTAATTGTGCAATCCATTAGAGGAGAGATATTTTGGCACTACATTACCCAGAAAGCCCTGTCTCATTCGAGCAGCCAATTAAGGGCCGGAAATCTTTTAATTGGGTAAACGTGTCAAGCACGAACCAACTTCCGCCAGCCTCTGAAGAAGTATAAAACGAAACGCGTCAGGCAAAGACGGAATGGCTGTCACATTTATTGGAGAGAACAATGTTTCCATACCTGAAATAAAGCGTGATGCTAAACCACTGCTTCCCGAGTGCGTCTCACCCGGATGGGTAACCTGGAGCTTTCATGTGTATGTAGCCACCCTGCTACAGAGACTGCACCACCCCTGGTGGGGGCCACGAGGTAGGGAAATCTCCGAGCCTTAATGTGGGGAAGCCGTGAAGGATTGAGGAAACTACGCTCTCACCGAGGCTCATCCAGAGCTGTTTGAATTTTGGACAGTAATTGTGCAATCCATTAGAGGAGAGATATTTTGGCACTACATTACCCAGAAAGCCCTGTCTCATTCGAGCAGCCAATTAAGGGCGGGCAATCTTTTAATTGGGTATTCGTGTCAAGCACGGACCAACTTCCGCCAGCCTCTGAAGAAGTATAAAACGAAACGCGTCAGGTAAAGACGGACTGGCTGTCACATTTATTGGAGAGGACAATGTTTCCATACCTGAAATAAAGCGTGATGCTAAACCACTGCTTCCCGAGTGCGTCTCACCCGGATGGGTAACCTGGAGCATTCATGTGTATGTAGCCACCCTGCTACAGAGACTGCACCACCCCTGGTGGGGGCCACGAGGTAGGGAAATAACTGAGCCTTAATGTGGGGAAGCCGTGAAGGATTGAGGAAACTACGCTCTCACCGAGGCTCATCCAGAGCTGTTTGAATTTTTGACAGTAATTGTGCAATCCATTAGAGGAGAGATATTTTGGCATTACATTACCCAGAAAGCCCTGTCTCATTCGAGCAGCCAATTAAGGGCGGGCAATCTTTTAATTGGGTAAACATGTCAAGCACGAACCAACTTCCGCCAGCCTCTGAAGAAGTATAAAACGAAACACGTACGGCAAAGACGGACTGGCTGTCACATTTATTGGAGAGAACAATGTTTTCATACCTGAAATAAAGCGTGATGCTAAACCACTGCTTCCCGAGTGCGTCTCACCCGGATGGGTAACCTGGAGCTTTCATGTGTATGTAGCCACCCTGCTACAGAGACTGCACCACCCCTGCTGGGGGCCACGAGGTAGGGAAATCACCGAGCCTTAATGTGGGGAAGCCGTGAAGGATTGAGGAAACTACGCTCTCACCGAGGCTCATCCAGAGCTGTTTGAATTTTGGAAAGTAATTGTGCAATCCATTAGAGGAGAGATATTTTGGCACTACATTACCCAGAAAGCCCTGTCTCATTCGAGCAGCCAATTAAGGGCGGCAATCTTTTAATTGGGTAAACGTGTCAAGCACGAACCAACTTCCGCCAGCCTCTGAAGAAGTATAAAACGAAACGCGTCAGGCAAAGACGGACTGGCTGTCACATTTCTTGGAGAGAACAATGTTTCCATACCTGAAATAAAGCGTGATGCTAAACCACTGCTTCCCGAGTGCGTCTCACCCGGATGGGTAACCTGGAGCTTTCATGTGTATGTAGCCAACCTGCTACAGAGTCTGCACCACCCCTGGTGGGGGCCACGAGGTAGGGAAATCACCGAGCCTTAATGTGGGGAAGCCGTGAAGGATTGAAGACACTACGCTCTCACCGAGGCTCATCCAGAGCTGTTTGAATTTTGGACAGTAATTGTGCAATCCATTAGAGGAGAGATATTTTGGCACTACATTACCCAGAAAGCCCTGTCTCATTCGAGCAGCCAATTAAGGGCGGGCAATCTTTTAATTGGGTAAACGTGTCAAGCACGAACCAACTTCCGCCAGCCTCTGAAGAAGTATAAAACTAAACGCGTCAGGCAAAGACAGACTGGCTGTCACATTTGTTGGAGAGATCAATGTTTCCATACCTGAAATAAAGCGTGATGCTAAACCACTGCTTCCCGAGTGCATCTCACTCGGATGGGTAACCTGGAGCTTTCATGTGTATGTAGCCACCCTGCTACAGAGACTGCACCGCCCCTGGTGGGGGCCGCGAGGTAGGGAAATCACCGAGCCTTAATGTGGGGAAGCCGTGAAGGATTGAGGAAACTACGCTCTCACCGAGGCTCATCCAGAGCTGTTTGAATTTTGGACAGTAATTGTGCAATCCATTAGAGGCGAGATATTTTGGCACTACATTACCCAGAAAGCCCTGTCTCATTCGAGCAGCCAATTAAGGGCGGGCAAACTTTTAATTGGGTAAACGTGTCAAGCATGAACCAACTTCCGCCAGCCTCTGAAGAAGTATAAAACGAAACGCGTCAGGCAAAGACAGACTGGTTGTCACATTTATTGGAGAGAACAATGTTTCCATACCTGAAATAAAGCGTGATGCTAAACCACTGCTTCCCGAGTGCGTCTCACCCGGATGGGTAACCTGGAGCTTTCATATGGATGTAGCCACCCTGCTACAGAGACTGCACCAACCCTGGTAGGGGCCACGAGGTAGGGAAATCACTGAGCCTTAATGTGGGGAAGCCGTGAAGGATTGAGGAAACTATGCTCTCACCGAGGCTCATCCAGAGCTGGTTGAATTTTGGACAGTAATTGTGCAATCCATTGAAGGAGAGATATTTTGGCACTACATTACCCAGAAAGCCCTGTATCATTCGAGCAGCCACTTAAGGGCCGGCAATCTTTTAATTGGGTAAACGTGTCAAGCACGAACCAACTTCCGCCAGCCTCTGAAGAAGTATAAAACGAAACGCGTCAGGTAAAGACGGACTGGCTGTCACATTTATTGGAGAGGACAATGTTTCCATACCTGAAATAAAGCGTGATGCTAAACCACTGCTTCCCGAGTGCGTCTCACCCGGATGGGTAACCTGGAGCTTTCATGTGTATGTAGCCACCCTGCTACAGAGACTGCACCACCCCTGCTGGGGGCCACGAGGTAGGGAAATCACCGAGCCTTAATGTGGGGAAGCCGTGAAGGATTGAGGAAACTACGCTCTCACCGAGGCTCATCCAGAGCTGTTTGAATTTTGGACAGTAATTGTGCAATCCATTAGAGGACAGATATTTTGGCCTACATTACCCAGAAAGCCCTGTCTCATTCGAGCAGCCAATTAAGGGCGGGCAATCTTTTAATTGGATAAACGTGTCAAGCACGAACCAACTTCCGCCAGCCTCTGAAGAAGTATAAAACGAAACGCGTCAGGCAAAGACGGACTGGCTGTCACATTTATTGGAGAGAACAATGTTTCCATACCTGAAATAAAGCGTGATACTAAACCACTGCTTCCCGAGCGCTTCTCACCCGGATGGGTAACCTGGAGCTTTCATGTGTATGTAGCCACCCTGCTACAGAGACTGCACCACCCCTGGTGGGGGCCACGAGGTAGGGAAATAACTGAGCCTTAATGTGGGGAAGCCGTGAAGGATTGAGGAAACTACGCTCTCACCGAGGCTCATCCAGAGCTGTTTGAATTTTTGACAGTAATTGTGCAATCCATTAGAGGAGAGATATTTTGGCATTACATTACCCAGAAAGCCCTGTCTCATTCGAGCAGCCAATTAAGGGCGGGCAATCTTTTAATTGGGTAACCATGTCAAGCACGAACCAACTTCCGCCAGCCTCTGAAGAAGTATAAATCGAAACGCGTCAGGCAAAGACGGACTGGCTGTTACATTTATTGGAGAGAACAATGTTTCCATACCTGAAATAAAGCGTGATGCTAAACCACTGCTTCCCGAGTGCGTCTCACCCGGATGGGTAACCTGGAGCTTTCATGTGTATGTAGCAACCCTGCTACGGAGACTGCACCACCCCTGGTGGGGGCCACGAGGTAGGGAAATCACCGAGCCTTAATGTGGGGATGCCGTGAAGGATTGAGGAAACTACGCTCTCACCGAGGCTCATCCAGAGCTGTTTGAATTTTGGAAAGTAATTGTGCAATCCATTAGAGGAGAGATATTTTGGCACTACATTACCCAGAAAGCCCTGTCTCATTCGAGCAGCCAATTAAGGGCGGGCAATCTTTTAATTGGGTAAACGTGTCAAGCACGAACCAACTTCCGCCATCCTCTGAAGAAGTATAAATCGAAACGCGTCAGGCAAAGACGGACTGGCTGTCACATTTATTGGAGAGAACCATGTTTCCATACCTGAAATAAAGCGTGATGCTAAACCACTGCTTCCTGAGTGCGTCTCACCCGGATGGGTAACCTGGAGCTTTCATGTGTATGTAGCCACCCTGCTACAGAGACTGCACCACCCCTGGTGGGGGCCACGAGGTAGGGAAATCACTGAGCCTTAATGTGGGGAAGCCGTGAAGGATTGGAGAAACTACGCCCTCACCGAGGCTAATCCAGAGCTGTCTGAATTTTGGACAGTAATTGTGCAATCCATTAGAGGAGAGATATTTTGGCACTACATTACCCAGAAAGCCCTGTCTCATTCGAGCAGCCAATTAAGGGCGGGCAATCTTTTAATTGGGTAAACGTGTCAAGCACGAACCAACTTCCGCCAGCCTCTGAAGAAGTATAAAACGAAACGCGTCAGGCAAAGACAGACTGGCTGTCACATTTGTTGGAGAGATCAATGTTTCCATACCTGAAATAAAGCGTGATGCTAAACCACTGCTTCCCGAGTGCGTCTCACTCGGATGGATAACCTGGAGCTTTCATGTGTATGTAGCCACCCTGCTACAGAGTCTGCACCACCCCTGGTGGGGGCCACGAGGTAGGGAAATCAATCACCAAGCCTTAATGTGGGGAAGCCGTGAAGGATTGAGGAAACTACGCTCTCACCGAGGCTCATTCAGAGCTGTTTGAATTTTGGACAGTAATTGTGCAATCCATTAGAGGAGAGATATTTTGGCATTACATTACCCAGAAAGCCCTGTCTCATTCGAGCAGCCAATTAAGGGCGGGCAATCTTTTAATTGGGTAAACGTGTCAAGCACGAACCAACTTCCGCCAGCCTCTGAAGAAGTATAAAACGAAACGCGTACGGCAAAGACGGACTGGCTGTCACATTTATTGGAGAGAACAATGTTTTCATACCTGAAATAAAGCGTGATGCTAAACCACTGCTTCCCGAGTGCGTCTCACCCGGATGGGTAACCTGGAGCTTTCATGTGTATGTAGCCACCCTGCTACAGAGACTGCACCACCCCTGCTGGGGGCCACGAGGTAGGGAAATCACCGAGCCTTAATGTGGGGAAGCCGTGAAGGATTGAGGAAACTACGCTCTCACCGAGGCTCATCCAGAGCTGTTTGAATTTTGGAAAGTAATTGTGCAATCCATTAGAGGAGAGATATTTTGGCACTACATTACCCAGAAAGCCCTGTCTCATTCGAGCAGCCAATTAAGGGCGGCAATCTTTTAATTGGGTAAACGTGTCAAGCACGAACCAACTTCCGCCAGCCTCTGAAGAAGTATAAAACGAAACGCGTCAGGCAAAGACGGACTGGCTGTCACATTTCTTGGAGAGAACAATGTTTCCATACCTGAAATAAAGCGTGATGCTAAACCACTGCTTCCCGAGTGCGTCTCACCCGGATGGGTAACCTGGAGCTTTCATGTGTATGTAGCCAACCTGCTACAGAGACTGCACCACCCCTGGTGGGGGCCACGAGGTAGGGAAATCACCGAGCCTTAATGTGGGGAAGCCGTGAAGGATTGAAGACACTACGCTCTCACCGAGGCTCATCCAGAGCTGTTTGAATTTTGGACAGTAATTGTGCAATCCATTAGAGGAGAGATATTTTGGCACTACATTACCCAGAAAGCCCTGTCTCATTCGAGCAGCCAATTAAGGGCGGGCAATCTTTTACTTGGGTAAACGTGTCAAGCACAAACCAACTTCCACCAGCCTCTGAAGAAGTATAAAACTAAACGCGTCAGGCAAAGACGGAATGGCTGTCACATTTATTGGAGAGAACAATGTTTCCATACCTGAAATAAAGCGTGATGCTAAACTACTGCTTCCCGAGTGCGTCTCACCCGGATGGGTAGCCTGGAGCTTTCATGTGTATGTAGCCACCCTGCTACAGAAACTGCACCACCCCTGGTAGGGGCCACGAGGTCGGGAAATCACCGAGCCTTAATGTGGGGAAGCCGTGAAGGATTGAGGAAACTACGCTCTCACCGAGGCTCTTCCAGAGCTGTTTGAACTTTGGACAGTAATTGTGCAATCCATTAGAGGAGAGATATTTTGGCACTACATTACCCAGAAATCCCTGTCTCATTCGAGCAGCCAATTAAGGGCGGGCAATCTTTTAATTGGGTAAACGTGTCAAGCACAAACCAACTTCCGCCAGCCTCTGAAGAAGTATATTCGAAACGCGTCAGGCGAAGGCGGACTGGCGGTCACATTTATTGGAGATAACAATGTTTCCATACCTAAAATAAAGCGTGATGCTAAATCACTGCTTCCTGAGTGCGTCTCACCCGGATGGGTAACCTGGAGCTTTCATGTGTATGTAGCCACCCTGCTACAGAGACTGCACCACCCCTGCTGGGGGCCACGAGGTAGGGAAATCACCGAGCCTTAATGTGGGGAAGCCGTGAAGGATTGAGGAAACTACGCTCTCACCGAGGCTCATCCAGAGCTGTTTGAGTTTTGGACAGTAATTGTGCAATCCATTAGAGGAGAGATATTTTGGCACTACATTACCCAGAAAGCCCTGTCTCATTCGAGCAGCCAATTAAAGGCGGGCAATCTTTTAATTGGGTAAACGTGTCAAGCACGAACCAACTTCCGCCAGCCTCTGAAGAAGTATAAAACGAAACGCGTCAGGCAAAGACGGACTAGCTGTCACATTTATTGGAGAGAACAATGTTTCCATACCTGAAATAAAGCGTGATGCTAAACCACTGCTTCCCGAGCACTTCTCACCCGGATGGGTAACCTGGAGCTTTCATGTGTATGTAGCCACCCTGCTACAGAGATTGCACCACCCCTGGTGGGGGCCACGAGGTAGGGAAATAACTGAGCCTTAATGGGGGAATCCGTGAAGGATTGAGGAAACTACGCTCTCACCGAGGCTCATCCAGAGCTGTTTGAATTTTGGACAGTAATTGTGCAATCCATTAGAGGAGAGATATTTTGGCACTACATTACCCAGAAAGCCCTGTCTCATTCGAGCAGCCAATTAAGGGCGGGCAATCTTTTAATTGGGTAAACGTGTCAAGCACGAACCAACTTCCGCCAGCCTCTGAAGAAGTATAAAACTAAACGCGTCAGGCAAAGACAGACTGGCTGTCACATTTGTTGGAGAGATCAATGTTTCCATACCTGAAATAAAGCGTGATGCTAAACCACTGCTTCCCGAGTGCATCTCACTCGGATGGGTAACCTGGAGCTTTCATGTGTATGTAGCCACCCTGCTACAGAGACTGCACCGCCCCTGGTGGGGGCCACGAGGTAGGGAAATCACCGAGCCTTAATGTGGGGAAGCCGTGAAGGATTGAGGAAACTACGCTCTCACCGAGGCTCATCCAGAGCTGTTTGAATTTTGGACAGTAATTGTGCAATCCATTAGAGGCGAGATATTTTGGCACTACATTACCCAGAAAGCCCTGTCTCATTCGAGCAGCCAATTAAGGGCGGGCAAACTTTTAATTGGGTAAACGTGTCAAGCATGAACCAACTTCCGCCAGCCTCTGAAGAAGTATAAAACGAAACGCGTCAGGCAAAGACGGACTGGTTGTCACATTTATTGGAGAGAACAATGTTTCCATACCTGAAATAAAGCGTGATGCTAAACCACTGCTTCCCGAGTGCGTCTCACCCGGATGGGTAACCTGGAGCTTTCATATGGATGTAGCCACCCTGCTACAGAGACTGCACCAACCCTGGTAGGGGCCACGAGGTAGGGAAATCACTGAGCCTTAATGTGGGGAAGCCGTGAAGGATTGAGGAAACTACGCTCTCACCGAGGCTCATCCAGAGCTGGTTGAATTTTGGACAGTAATTGTGCAATCCATTGAAGGAGAGATATTTTGGCACTACATTACCAAGAAAGCCCTGTCTCATTCGAGCAGCCACTTAAGGGCCGGCAATCTTTTAATTGGGTAAACGTGTCAAGCACGAACCAACTTCCGCCAGCCTCTGAAGAAGTATAAAACGAAACGCGTCAGGTAAAGACGGACTGGCTGTCACATTTATTGGAGAGGACAATGTTTCCATACCTGAAATAAAGCGTGATGCTAAACCACTGCTTCCCGAGTGCGTCTCACCCGGATGGGTAACCTGGAGCTTTCATGTGTATGTAGCCACCCTGCTACAGAGACTGCACCACCCCTGCTGGGGGCCACGAGGTAGGGAAATCACCGAGCCTTAATGTGGGGAAGCCGTGAAGGATTGAGGAAACTACGCTCTCACCGAGGCTCATCCAGAGCTGTTTGAATTTTGGACAGTAATTGTGCAATCCATTAGAGGACAGATATTTTGGCACTACATTACCCAGAAAGCCCAGTCTCATTCGAGCAGCCAATTAAGGGCGGGCAATCTTTTAATTGGATAAACGTGTCAAGCACGAACCAACTTCCGCCAGCCTCTGAAGAAGTATAAAACGAAACGCGTCAGGCAAAGACGGACTGGCTGTCACATTTATTGGAGAGAACAATGTTTCCATACCTGAAATAAAGCGTGATACTAAACCACTGCTTCCCGAGCGCTTCTCACCCGGATGGGTAACCTGGAGCTTTCATGTGTATGTAGCCACCCTGCTACAGAGACTGCACCACCCCTGGTGGGGGCCACGAGGTAGGGAAATAACTGAGCCTTAATGTGGGGAAGCCGTGAAGGATTGAGGAAACTACGCTCTCACCGAGGCTCATCCAGAGCTGTTTGAATTTTTGACAGTAATTGTGCAATCCATTAGAGGAGAGATATTTTGGCATTACATTACCCAGAAAGCCCTGTCTCATTCGAGCAGCCAATTAAGGGCGGGCAATCTTTTAATTGGGTAACCGTGTCAAGCACGAACCAACTTCCGCCAGCCTCTGAAGAAGTATAAATCGAAACGCGTCAGGCAAAGACGGACTGGCTGTCACATTTATTGGAGAGAACAATGTTTCCATACCTGAAATAAAGCGTGATGCTAAACCACTGCTTCCCGAGTGCGTCTCACCCGGATGGGTAACCTGGAGCTTTCATGTGTATGTAGCAACCCTGCTACGGAGACTGCACCACCCCTGGTGGGGGCCACGAGGTAGGGAAATCACCGAGCCTTAATGTGGGGAAGCCGTGAAGGATTGAGGAAACTACGCTCTCACCGAGGCTCATCCAGAGCTGTTTGAATTTTGGAAAGTAATTGTGCAATCCATTAGAGGAGAGATATTTTGGCACTACATTACCCAGAAAGCCCTGTCTCATTCGAGCAGCCAATTAAGGGCGGGCAATCTTTTAATTGGGTAAACGTGTCAAGCACGAACCAACTTCCGCCAGCCTCTGAAGAAGTATAAATCGAAACGCGTCAGGCAAAGACGGACTGGCTGTCACATTTATTGGAGAGAACCATGTTTCCATACCTGAAATAAAGCGTGATGCTAAACCACTGCTTCCTGAGTGCGTCTCACCCGGATGGGTAACCTGGAGCTTTCATGTGTATGTAGCCACCCTGCTACAGAGACTGCACCACCCCTGGTGGGGGCCACGAGGTAGGGAAATCACTGAGCCTTAATGTGGGGAAGCCGTGAAGGATTGGAGAAACTACGCCCTCACCGAGGCTCATCCAGAGCTGTCTGAATTTTGGACAGTAATTGTGCAATCCATTAGAGGAGAGATATTTTGGCACTACATTACCCAGAAAGCTCTGTCTCATTCGAGCAGCCAATTAAGGGCGGGCAATCTTTTAATTGGGTAAACGTGTCAAGCACGAACCAACTTCCGCCAGCCTCTGAAGAAGTATAAAACGAAACGCGTCAGGCAAAGACAGACTGGCTGTCACATTTGTTGGAGAGATCAATGTTTCCATACCTGAAATAAAGCGTGATGCTAAACCACTGCTTCCCGAGTGCGTCTCACTCGGATGGATAACCTGGAGCTTTCATGTGTATGTAGCCACCCTGCTACAGAGTCTGCACCACCCCTGGTGGGGGCCACGAGGTAGGGAAATCAATCACCAAGCCTTAATGTGGGGAAGCCGTGAAGGATTGAGGAAACTACGCTCTCACCGAGGCTCATTCAGAGCTGTTTGAATTTTGGACAGTAATTGTGCAATCCATTAGAGGAGAGATATTTTGGCATTACATTACCCAGAAAGCCCTGTCTCATTCGAGCAGCCAATTAAGGGCGGGCAATCTTTTAATTGGGTAAACGTGTCAAGCACGAACCAACTTCCGCCAGCCTCTGAAGAAGTATAAAACGAAACGCGTACGGCAAAGACGGACTGGCTGTCACATTTATTGGAGAGAACAATGTTTTCATACCTGAAATAAAGCGTGATGCTAAACCACTGCTTCCCGAGTGCGTCTCACCCGGATGGGTAACCTGGAGCTTTCATGTGTATGTAGCCATCCTGCTACAGAGACTGCACCACCCCTGCTGGGGGCCACGAGGTAGGGAAATCACCGAGCCTTAATGTGGGGAAGCCGTGAAGGATTGAGGAAACTACGCTCTCACCGAGGCTCATCCAGAGCTGTTTGAATTTTGGAAAGTAATTGTGCAATCCATTAGAGGAGAGATATTTTGGCACTACATTACCCAGAAAGCCCTGTCTCATTCGAGCAGCCAATTAAGGGCGGCAATCTTTTAATTGGGTAAACGTGTCAAGCACGAACCAACTTCCGCCAGCCTCTGAAGAAGTATAAAACGAAACGCGTCAGGCAAAGACGGACTGGCTGTCACATTTCTTGGAGAGAACAATGTTTCCATACCTGAAATAAAGCGTGATGCTAAACCACTGCTTCCCGAGTGCGTCTCACCCGGATGGGTAACCTGGAGCTTTCATGTGTATGTAGCCAACCTGCTACAGAGACTGCACCACCCCTGGTGGGGGCCACGAGGTAGGGAAATCACCGAGCCTTAATGTGGGGAAGCCGTGAAGGATTGAAGACACTACGCTCTCACCGAGGCTCATCCAGAGCTGTTTGAATTTTGGACAGTAATTGTGCAATCCATTAGAGGAGAGATATTTTGGCACTACATTACCCAGAAAGCCCTGTCTCATTCGAGCAGCCAATTAAGGGCGGGCAATCTTTTACTTGGGTAAACGTGTCAAGCACGAACCAACTTCCACCAGCCTCTGAAGAAGTATAAAACTAAACGCGTCAGGCAAAGACGGAATGGCTGTCACATTTATTGGAGAGAACAATGTTTCCATACCTGAAATAAAGCGTGATGCTAAACCACTGCTTCCCGAGTGCGTCTCACCCGGATGGGTAGCCTGGAGCTTTCATGTGTATGTAGCCACCCTGCTACAGAAACTGCACCACCCCTGGTAGGGGCCACGAGGTCGGGAAATCACCGAGCCTTAATGTGGGGAAGCCGTGAAGGATTGAGGAAACTACGCTCTCACCGAGGCTCTTCCAGAGCTGTTTGAACTTTGGACAGTAATTGTGCAATCCATTAGAGGAGAGATATTTTGGCACTACATTACCCAGAAATCCCTGTCTCATTCGAGCAGCCAATTAAGGGCGGGCAATCTTTTAATTGGGTAAACGTGTCAAGCACGAACCAACTTCCGCCAGCCTCTGAAGAAGTATATTCGAAACGCGTCAGGCGAAGGCGGACTGGCGGTCACATTTATTGGAGATAACAATGTTTCCATACCTAAAATAAAGCGTGATGCTAAATCACTGCTTCCTGAGTGCGTCTCACCCGGATGGGTAACCTGGAGCTTTCATGTGTATGTAGCCACCCTGCTACAGAGACTGCACCACCCCTGCTGGGGGCCACGAGGTAGGGAAATCACCGAGCCTTAATGTGGGGAAGCCGTGAAGGATTGAGGAAACTACGCTCTCACCGAGGCTCATCCAGAGCTGTTTGAGTTTTGGACAGTAATTGTGCAATCCATTAGAGGAGAGATATTTTGGCACTACATTACCCAGAAAGCCCTGTCTCATTCGAGCAGCCAATTAAAGGCGGGCAATCTTTTAATTGGGTAAACGTGTCAAGCACGAACCAACTTCCGCCAGCCTCTGAAGAAGTATAAAACGAAACGCGTCAGGCAAAGACGGACTGGCTGTCACATTTATTGGAGAGAACAATGTTTCCATACCTGAAATAAAGCGTGATGCTAAACCACTGCTTCCCGAGCACTTCTCACCCGGATGGGTAACCTGGAGCTTTCATGTGTATGTAGCCACCCTGCTACAGAGATTGCACCACCCCTGGTGGGGGCCACGAGGTAGGGAAATAACTGAGCCTTAATGTGGGGAATCCGTGAAGGATTGAGGAAACTACGCTCTCACCGAGGCTCATCCAGAGCTGTTTGAATTTTGGACAGTAATTGTGCAATCCATTAGAGGAGAGATATTTTGGCATTACATTACCCAGAAAGCCCTGTCTCATTCGAGCAGCCAATTAAGGGTGGGCAATCTTTTAATTGGGTAAACGTGTCAAGCACGAACCAAATTCCACCAGCCTCTGAAGAAGTATAAATCGAAACGCGTCAGGCAAAGACGGACTGGCTGTCACATTTATTGGAGAGAACAATGTTTCCATACCTGAAATAAAGCATGATGCTAAACCACTGCTTCCAGAGTGCGTCTCACCCAGGTGGGTAACCTGGAGCTTTCATGTGTATGTAGCCACCCTGCTACGGAGACAGCACCACCCCTGGTGGGGGCCACGAGGTTGGGAAATCACCGCGCCTTAATGTGGGGAAGCCGTGAAGGATTGAGGAAACTACGCTCTCACCGAGGCTCATCCAGAGCTGTTTGAATTTTGGAAAGTAATTGTGCAATCCATTAGAGGAGAGATATTTTGGCACTACATTACCCAGAAAGCCCTGTCTCATTCGAGCAGCCAATTAAGGGCGGGCAATCTTTTAATTGGGTAAACGTGTTAAGCACGAACCAACTTCCGCCAGCCTCTGAAGAAGTATAAAACGAAACGCGTCAGGCAAAGACGGACTGGCTGTCACATTTCTTGGAGAGAACAATGTTTACATACCTGAAATAAAGCGTGATGCTAAACCACTGCTTCCCGAGTGCGTCTCACCCGGATGGGTAACCTGGAGCTTTCATGTGTATGTAGCCACACTGCTACAGAGACTGCACCACCCCTGGTGGGGGCCACGAGGTAGGGAAATCACCGAGCCTTAATGTGGGGAAGCCGTGAAGGAATGGAGAAACTACGCCCTCACCGAGGCTCATCCAGAGCTGTTTGAATTTTGGACAGTAATTGTGCAATCCATTAGAGGAGAGATATTTTGGCACTACATTACCCAGAAAGCCCTGTCTCATTCGAGCAGCCAATTAAGGGCGGGCAATCTTTTAATTGGGTAAACGTGTCAAGCACGAACCAACTTCCGCCAGCCTCTGAAGAAGTATAAAACGAAACGCGTCAGGCAAAGACGGACTGGCTGTCACATTTCTTGGAGAGAACAATGTTTACATACCTGAAATAAAGCGTGATGCTAAACCACTGCTTCCCGAGTGCGTCTCACCCGGATGGGTAACCTGGAGCTTTCTTGTGTATGTAGCCACCCTGCTACAGAGACTGCACCACCCCTGGTGGGGGCCGCGAGGTAGGGAAATCACCGAGCCTTAATGTGGGAAAGCCGTGAAGGATTGAAGACACTACGCTCTCACCGAGGCTCATCCAGAGCTGTTTGAATTTTGGACAGTAATTGTGCAATCCATTAGAGGAGAGATATTTTGGCACTACATTACCCAGAAAGCCCTGTCTCATTCGAGCAGCCAATTAAGGGCGGGCAATCTTTTACTTGGGTAAACGTGTCAAGCCCGAACCAACTTCCACCAGCCTCTGAAGAAGTATAAAACTAAACGCGTCAGGCAAATACGGAATGGCTGTCACATTTATTGGAGAGAACAATGTTTCCATACCTGAAATAAAGCGTGATGCTAAACCACTGCTTCCCGAGTGCGTCTCACCCGGATGGGTAACCTGGAGCTTTCATGTGTATGTAGCCACCCTGCTACAGAGACTGCACCACCCCTGGTGGGGGCCACGAGGTAGGGAAATCACTGAGCCTTAATGTGGGGAAGCCGTGAAGGATTGAGGAAACTACGCTCTCACCGAGGCTCATCCAGAGCTGTTTGAATTTTGGACAGTAATTGTGCAATCCATTAGAGGAGAGATATTTTGGCACTATATTACCCAGAAAGCCCTGTCTCATTCGAGCAGCCAATTAAGGGCCGGCAATCTTTTAATTGGGTAAACGTGTCAAGCACGAACCAACTTCCGCCAGCCTCTGAAGAAGTATAAAACGAAACGCGTCAGGCAAAGACGGACTGGCTGTCACATTTATTGGAGAGAACAATGTTTCCATACCTGAAATAAAGCGTGATGCTAAACCACTGCTTCCCGAGTGCGTCTCACCCGGATGGGTAACCAGGAGCTTTCATGTGTATGTAGCCACCCTGCTACAGAGACTGCAGCACCCCTGGTGGGGGCCACTAGGTAGGGAAATCTCCGAGCCTTAATGTGGGGAAGCCGTGAAGGATTGAGTTAACTACGCTCTCACCGAGGCTCATCCAGAGCTGTTTGAATTTTGGACAGTAATTGTGCAATCCATTAGAGGAGAGATATTTTGGCACTACATTACCCAGAAAGCCCTGTCTCATTCGAGCAGCCAATTAAGGGCGGGCAATCTTTTAATTGGGTATCCGTGTCAAGCACGAACCAACTTCCGCCAGCCTCTGAAGAAGTATAAAACGAAACGCGTCAGGTAAAGACGGACTGGCTGTCACATTTATTGGAGAGGACAATGTTTCCATACCTGAATTAAAGCGTGATGCTAAACCACTGCTTCCCGAGTGCGTCTCACCCGGATGGGTAACCTGGAGCTTTCATGTGTATGTAGCCACCCTGCTACAGAGACTGCACCACCCCTGCTGGGGGCCACGAATTAGGGAAATCACCGAGCCTTAATGTGGGGAAGCCGTGAAGGATTGAGGAAACTACGCTCTCACCGAGGCTCATCCAGAGCTGTTTGAATTTTGGACAGTAATTGTGCAATCCATTAGAGGAGAGATATTTTGGCACTACATTACCCAGAAAGCCCTGTCTCATTCGAGCAGCCAATTAAGGGCGGGCAATCTTTTAATTGGGTAAACGTGTCAAGCACGAACCAACTTCCGCCAGCCTCTGAAGAAGTATAAAACGAAACACGTCAGGCAAAGACGGACTGGCTGTCACATTTATTGGAGAGAACAATGTTTCCATACCTGAAATAAAGCGTGATGCTAAACCACTGCTTCCCGAGCGCTTCTCACCCGGATGGGTAACCTGGAGCTTTCATGTGTATGTAGCCACCCTGCTACAGAGACTGCACCACCCCTGGTGGGGGCCACGAGGTAGGGAAATAACTGAGCCTTAATGTGGGGAAGCCCTGAAGGATTGAGGAAACTACGCTCTCACCGAGGCTCATCCAGAGCTGTTTGAATTTTGGACAGTAATTGTGCAATCCATTAGAGGAGAGATATTATGGCATTACATTACCCAGAAAGCCCTGTCTCATTCAAGCAGCCAATTAAGGGCGGGCAATCTTTTAATTGGGTAAACGTGTCAAGCACGAACCAACTTCCGCCAGCCTCTGAAGAAGTAGAAATCGAAACGCGTCAGGCAAAGACGGTCTGGCTGTCACATTTATTGGAGAGAACAATGTTTCCATACCTGAAATAAAGCGTGATGCTAAACCACTGCTTCCCGAGTGCGTCTCACCCGGATGGGTAACCTGGAGCTTTCATGTGTATGTAGCAACCCTGCTACGGAGACTGCACCACCCCTGGTGGGGGCCACGAGGTAGGGAAATCACCGAGCCTTAATGTGGGGAAGCCGTGAAGGATTGAGGAAACTACGCTCTCACCGAGGCTCATCCAGAGCTGTTTGAATTTTGGACAGTAATTGTGCAATCCATTAGAGGAGAGATATTTTGCCACTACATTACCCAGAAAGCCCTGTCTCATTCGAGCAGCCAATTAAGGGCGGGCAATCTTTTAATTGGGTAAACGTGTCAAGCACGAACCAACTTCCGCCAGCCTCTGAAGAAGTATAAAACGAAACGCGTCAGGCAAAGACGGACTGGCTGTCACATTTGTTGGAGAGAACAATGTTTCCATACCTGAAATAAAGCGTGATGCTAAACCACTGCTTCCCGAGCGCTTCTCACCCGGATGGGTAACCTGGAGCTTTCATGTGTATGTAGCCACCCTGCTACAGAGACTGCACCACCCCTGGTGGGGGCCACGAGGTAGGGAAATAGCTGAGCCTTAATGTGGGGAAGCCGTGAAGGATTGAGGAAACTACGCTCTCACCGAGGCTCATCCAGAGCTGTTTGAATTTTGGACAGTAATTGTGCAATCCATTAGAGGAGAGATATTTTGGCATTACATTACCCAGAAAGCCCTGTCTCATTCGAGCAGCCAATTAAGGGCGGGCAATCTTTTAATTGGGTAAACGTGTCAAGCACGAACCAACTTCCGCCAGCCTCTGAAGAAGTATAAATCGAAATGCGTCAGGCAAAGACGGTCTGGCTGTCACATTTATTGGAGAGAACAATGTTGCCATACCTGAAATAAAGCGTGATGCTAAACCACTGCTTCCCGAGTGCGTCTCACCCGGATGGGTAACCTGGAGCTTTCATGTGTATCTAGCCACCCTGCTACAGAGACTGCACCACCCCTGGTGGGGGCCACGAGGTAGGGAAATCACCGAGCCTTAGGGCCTTATGTAGGTGAATTAGATTTACCACTTCATAAATACCGAATGTTACCAATTCGGTATTTATGAATCGGTAAATGTAATGTAGGTAAAAAAATACCGAATCGGTAAGTGTCGGTATTTTAGAGTCGGTATTTACCGATTCGGTAATTGCAACCTGTATCTCATTGATTCCTATGGGCCAGGAGGCCCATAGGAATCAATGGGAAGCCAGTTACCATTACCGAATCGGTAAATACCGAATCGGTAATGGGGGGAGCTTAATCAAGGGTGGCAGGGTGTCACATTGACACCCTGTTGCACCCCTGATTTCTGCATGTGTGCACATGTGGCACACATACATGCCCTGAGGGCATGTGTGTCTGCCACATTGCACACATCTAAGGGCTAAAAAATGCATTAAATGAGTCATTCGTCATTTACCACCAACTTTCAGTTGGTGGTAAATAACGACTCCCCACACCCACCACACACTCCCCCTACATCTCATTTCTGTATTCGGTATTTACCGAATCGGTAATATTACCGATTCGGTAATTTTACCGATTCGGTAAATTACCGAATACAGAAATGAGCCCCCTACATTTCAAAAGCCTAAATACCGGTCGGTAACAGTATAATTACCGAAAATCGGCCGTTACCGACCGGTATTAGGCTACGTACATATGGCCCTTAATGTGGGAAAGCCGTGAAGGATTGAGGAAACTACGCTCTCACCGAGGCTCATCCAGAGCTGTTTGAATTTTGGACAGTAATTGTGCAATCCATTAGAGGAGAGATATTTTGGCACTACATTACCCAGAAAGCCCTGTCTCATTCGAGTAGCCAATTAAGGGCGGGCAATCTTTTAATTGGGTAAACGTGTCAAGCACAAACCAACTTCCGCCAGCGTCTGAAGAAGTATAAAACGAAACGCGTACGGCAAAGACGGACTGGCTGTCACATTTATTGGAGAGAACAATGTTTCCATACCTGAAATAAAGCGTGATGCTAAACCACTGCTTCCCGAGTGTGTCTCATCCGGATGGGTAACCTGGAGCTTTCATGTGTATGTAGCCACCCTGCTACAGAGACTGCACCACCCCTGCTGGGGGCCACGAGGTAGGGAAATCACCGAGCCTTAATGTGGGGAAGTCGTGAAGGATTGAGGAAACTACGCTCTCACCGAGGCTCATCCAGAGCTGTTTGAATTTTGGAAAGTAATTGTGCAATCCATTAGAGGAGAGATATTTTGGCATTACATTACCCAGAAAGCCCTGTCTCATTCGAGCAGCCAATTAAGGGCGGGCAATCTTTTAATTGGGTAAACGTGTCAAGCACAAACCAACTTCCGCCAGCGTCTGAAGAAGTATAAAACGAAACGCGTACGGCAAAGACGGACTGGCTGTCACATTTCTTGGAGAGAACAATGTTTCCATACCTGAAATAAAGCGTGATGCTAAACCACTGCTTCCCGAGTGCGTCTCACCCGGATGGGTAACCTGGAGCTTTCATGTGTATGTAGCCACCCTGCTACAGAGACTGCACCACCCCTGGTGGGGGCCACGAGGTAGGGAAATCACCGAGCCTTAATGTGGGGAAGCCGTGAAGGATTGAAGAAACTACGCTCTCACCGAGGCTCATCCAGAGCTGTTTGAATTTTGGACAGTAATTGTGCAATCCTTTAGAGGAGAGATATTTTGGCACTACATTACCCAGAAAGCCCTGTCTCATTCGAGCAGCCAATTAAGGGCGGGCAATCTTTTACTTGGGTAAACGTGTCAAGCACGAACCAACTTCCACCAGCCTCTGAAGAAGTATAAAACGAAACGCGTCAGGCAAAGACGGACTGGCTGTCACATTTATTGGAGAGAACAATGTTTCCATACCTGAAATAAAGCGTGATGCTAAACCACTGCTTCCCGAGTGCGTGTCACCCGGATGGGTAACCTGGAGCTTTCATGTGTATGTATCCACCCTGCTACAGAGACTGCACCACCCCTGGTGGGGGCCACGAGGTAGGGAAATCACCGAGCCTTAATGTGGGGAAGCCGTGAAGGATTGAGGAAACTACGCTCTCACCGAGGCTCATCCAGAGCTGTTTGAACTTTGGACAGTAATTGTGCAATCCATTAGAGGAGAGATATTTTGGCACTACATTATCCAGAAATCCCTGTCTCATTCGAGCAGCCTATTAAGGGCGGGCAATCTTTTAATTGGGTAAACGTCTCAAGCACGAACCAACTTCCGCCAGCCTCTGAAGAAGTATAAAATGAAACGCGTCAGGGAAAGACGGACTGGCTGTCACATTTCTTGGAGAGAACAATGTTTCCATACCTGAAATAAAGCGTGATGCTAAACCACTGCTTCCCGAGTGCGTCTCACCCGGATGGGTAACCTGGAGCTTTCATGTGTATGTAGCCACCCTGCTACAGAGACTGCACCACCCCTTGTGGGGGCCACGAGGTAGGGAAATCACCGAGCCTTAATGTGGGGAAGCCGTGAAGGATTGAGGAAACTACGCTCGCACCGAGGCTCATCCAGAGCTGTTTGAATTTTGGAAAGTAATTGTGCAATCCATTAGAGGAGAGATATTTTGGCACTACATTACCCAGAAAGCCCTGTCTCATTCGAGCAGCCAATTAAGGGCGGGCAGTCTTTTAATTGGGTAAACGTGTCAAGCACGAACCAACTTCCGCCAGCCTCTGAAGAAGTATAAAAATGAAACGCGTCAGGCAAAGACGGACTGGCTGTCACATTTCTTGGAGAGAACAATGTTTCCATACCTGAAATAAAGCGTGATGCTAAACCACTGCTTCCCGAGTGCGTCTCACCCGGATGGATAACCTGGAGCTTTCATGTGTATGTAGCCAACCTGCTACAGAGACTGCACCACCCCTGGTGGGGGCCACGAGGTAGGGAAATCACCGAGCCTTAATGTGGGGAAGCCGTGAAGGATTGAAGACACTACGCTCTCACCGAGGCTCATCCAGAGCTGTTTGAATTTTGGACAGTAATTGTGCAATCCATTAGAGGAGAGATATTTTGGCACTACATTACCCAGAAAGCCCTGTCTCATTCGAGCAGCCAATTAAGGGCGGGCAATCTTTTACTTGGGTAAACGTGTCAAGCACAAACCAACTTCCACCAGCCTCTGAAGAAGTATAAAACGAAACGCGTCAGGCAAAGACGGAATGGCTGTCACATTTATTGGAGAGAACAATGTTTCCATACCTGAAATAAAGCGTGATGCTAAACCACTGCTTCCCGAGTGCGTCTCACCCGGATGGGTAGCCTGGAGCTTTCATGTGTATGTAGCCACGCTGCTACAGAGACTGCACCACCCCTGGTGGGGGCCACGAGGTCGGGAAATCACCGAGCCTTAATTTGGTGAAGCCGTGAAGGATTGAGGAAACTACGCTCTCACCGAGGCTCTTCCAGAGCTGTTTGAACTTTGGACAGTAATTGTGCAATCCATTAGAGGAGAGATATTTTGGCACTACATTACCCAGAAAGCCCTGTCTCATTCGAGCAGCCAATTAAGGGCGGGCAATCTTTTAATTGGGTAAACGTGTCAAGCACGAACCAACTCCTGCCAGCCTCTGAAGAAGTATATTCGAAAAGCGTCAGGCGAAGGCGGACTGGCGGTCACATTTATTGGAGATAACAATGTTTCCATACCTGAAATAAAGCGTGATGCTAAACCACTGCTTCCCGAGTGCGTCTCACCCGGATGGGTAACCTGGAGCTTTCATGTGTATGTAGCCACCCTGCTACAGAGACTGCACCACCCCTGGTGGGGGCCACGAGGTAGGGAAATCACTGAGCCTTAATGTGGGGAAGCCGTGAAGGATTGAGGAAACTACGCTCTCACCGAGGCTCATCCAGAGCTGTTTGAATTTTGGACAGTAATTGTGCAATCCATTAGAGGAGAGATATTTTGGCACTACATTACCCAGAAAGCCCTGTCTCATTCGAGCAGCCAATTAAGGGCCGGCAATCTTTTAATTGGGTAAACGTGTCAAGCACGAACCAACTTCCGCCAGCCTCTGAAGAAGTATAAAACGAAACGCGTCAGGCAAAGACGGACTGGCTGTCACATTTATTGGAGAGAACAATGTTTCCATACCTGAAATAAAGCGTGATGCTAAACCACTGCTTCCCGAGTGCGTCTCACCCGGATGGGTAACCTGGAGCTTCCATGTGTATGTAGCCACCCTGCTACAGAGACTGCACCACCCCTGGTGGTGCCACGAGGTAGGGAAATCTCCGAGCCTTAATGTGGGGAAGCCGTGAAGGATTGAGGAAACTACGCTCTCACCGAGGCTCATCCAGAGCTGTTTGAATTTTGGACAGTAATTGTGCAATCCATTAGAGGAGAGATATTTTGGCACTACATTACCCAGAAAGCCCTGTCTCATTCGAGCAGCCAATTAAGGGCGGGCAATCTTTTAATTGGGTATCCGTGTCAAGCACGAACCAACTTCCGCCAGCCTCTGAAGAAGTATAAAACGAAACGCGTCAGGTAAAGACGGACTGGCTGTCACATTTATTGGAGAGGACAATGTTTCCATACCTGAAATAAAGCGTGATGCTAAGCCACTGCTTCCCGAGTGCGTCTCACCCGGATGGGTAACCTGGAGCTTTCATGTGTATGTAGCCACCCTGCTACAGAGACTGCACCACCCCTGCTGGGGGCCACGATTTAGGGAAATCACCGAGCCTTAATGTGGGGAAGCCGTGAAGGATTGAGGATACTATGCTCTCACCGAGGCTCATCCAGAGCTGTTTGAATTTTGGACAGTAATTGTGCAATCCATTAGAGGAGAGATATTTTGGCACTACATTACCCAGAAAGCCCTGTCTCATTCGAGCAGCCAATTAAGGGCGGGCAATCTTTTAATTGGGTAAACGTGTCAAGCACGAACCAACTCCTGCCAGCCTCTGAAGAAGTATATTCGAAACGCGTCAGGCGAAGGCGGACTGGCGGTCACATTTATTGGAGATAACAATGTTTCCATACCTGAAATAAAGCGTGATGCTAAACCACTGCTTCCCGAGTGCGTCTCACCCGGATGGGTAACCTGGAGCTTTCATGTGTATGTAGCCACCCTGCTACAGAGACAGCACCACCCCTGGTGGGGGCCACGAGGTAGGGAAATCACGGAGCCTTAATGTGGGGAAGCCGTGAAGGATTGAGGAAACTACGCTCTCACCGAGGCTCATCCAGAGCTGTTTGAATTTTGGACAGTAATTGTGCAATCCATTAGAGGACAGATATTTTGGCACTACATTACCCAGAAAGCCCTGTCTCATTCGAGCAGCCAATTAAGGGCGGGCAATCTTTTAATTGGGTAAACGTGTCAAGCACGAACCAACTTCCGCCAGCCTCTGAATAAGTATAAAACGAAACGCGTCAGGCAAAGACGGACTGGCTGTCACATTTATTGGAGAGAACAATGTTTCCATACCTGAAATAAAGCGTGATGCTAAACCACTGCTTCCCGAGTGCGTCTCACCCGGATGGGTAACCTGGAGCTTTCATGTGTATGTAGCCACCCTGCTACAGAGACTGCACCACCCCTGGTGGGGGCCACGAGGTAGGGAAATCTCCGAGCCTTAATGTGGGGAAGCCGTGAAGGATTGAGGAAACTACGCTCTCACCGAGGCTCATCCAGAGCTGTTTGAATTTTGGACAGTAATTGTGCAATCCATTAGAGGAGAGATATTTTGGCACTACATTACCCAGAAAGCCCTGTCTCATTCGAGCAGCCAATTAAGGGCGGGCAATCTTTTAATTGGGTATCCGTGTCAAGCACGAACCAACTTCCGCCAGCCTCTGAAGAAGTATAAAACGAAACGCGTCAGGTAAAGACGGACTGGCTGTCACATTTATTGGAGAGGACAATGTTTCCATACCTGAAATAAAGCGTGATGCTAAACCACTGCTTCCCGAGTGCGTCTCACCCGGATGGGTAACCTGGAGCTTTCATGTGTATGTAGCCACCCTGCTACAGAGACTGCACCACCCCTGCTGGGGGCCACGAGGTAGGGAAATCACCGAACCTTAATGTGGGGAAGCCGTGAAGGATTGAGGAAACTACGCTCTCACCGAGGCTCATCCAGAGCTGTTTGAATTTTGGACAGTAATTGTGCAATCCATTAGAGGAGAGATATTTTGGCACTACATTACCCAGAAAGCCCTGTCTCATTCGAGCAGCCAATTAAGGGCGGGCAATCTTTTAATTGGGTAAACGTGTCAAGCACGAACCAACTTCCGCCAGCCTCTGAAGAAGTATAAAATGAAACGCGTCAGGCAAAGACGGACTGGCTGTCACATTTATTGGAGAGAACAATGTTTCCATACCTGAAATAAAGCGTGATGCTAAACCACTGCTTCCGAGCACTTCTCACCCGGATGGGTAACCTGGAGCTTTCATGTGTATGTAGCCACCCTGCTACAGAGACTGCACCACCCCTGGTGGGGGCCACGAGGTAGGGAAATCACTGAGCCTTAATGTGGGGAAGCCGTGAAGGATTGAGGAAACTAATCTCTCACCGAGGCTCATCCAGAGCTGTTTGAATTTAGGACAGTAATTGTGCAATCCATTAGAGGCGAGATATTTAGGCACTACATTACCCAGAAAGCCCTGTCTCATTCGAGCAGCCAATTAAGGGCGGGCAATCTTTTAATTGGGTAAACGTGTCAAGCACGAACCAACTTCCGCCAGCCTCTGAAGAAGTATAAAACGAAACGCGTCAGGCAAAGACGGACTGGTTGTTACATTTATTGGAGAGAACAATGTTTCCATACCTGAAATAAAGCGTGATGCTAAACCACTGCTTCCCGAGTGCGTCTCACCCCTATGGGTAACCTGGAGCTTTCATGTGTATGTAGCCACCCTGCTACAGAGACTGCACCACCCCTGGTGGGGGCCACGAGGTGGGGAAATCAATCACCAAGCCTTAATGTGGGGAAGCCGTGAAGGATTGAGGAAACTACGCTCTCACCGAGGCTCATCCAGAGCTGTTTGAATTTTGGACGGTAATTGTGCAATCCATTAGAGGCGAGATATTTTGGCACTACATTACCCAGAAAGCCCTGTCTCATTCGAGCAGCCAATTAAGGGCGGGCAATCTTTTAATTGGGTAAACGTGTCAAGCACGAACCAACTTCCGCCAGCCTCTGAAGAAGTATAAAACGAAACGCGTCAGGCAAAGACGGACTGGTTGTCACATTTATTGGAGAGAACAATGTTTCCATACCTGAAATAAAGCGTGATGCTAAACCACTGCTTTCCGAGTGCGTCTCACCCGGATGGGTAACCTGGAGCTTTCATGTGTATGTAGCCACCCTGCTACAGAGACTGCACCACCCCTGGTGGGGGCCACAAGGTATGGAAATCACCTAGCCTTAATGTGGGGAAGCCGTGAAGGATTGAGGAAACTACGCTCTCACCGAGGCTCATCCAGAGCTGTTTGAACTTTGGACAGTAATTGTGCAATCCATTAGAGGAGAGATATTTTGGCACTACATTACCCAGAAATCCCTGTCTCATTCGAGCAGCCAATTAAGGGCGGGCAATCTTTTAATTGGGTAAACGTGTCAAGCACGAACCAACTTCCGCCAGCCTCTGAAGAAGTATAAAACGAAACGTGTCAGGCAAAGACGGACTGGCTGTCACATTTATTGGAGAGAACAATGTTTCCATACCTGAAATAAAGCGTGATGCTAAACCACTGCTTCCCGAGTGCGTCTCACCCGGATGGGTAACCTGGAGCTTTCATGTGTATGTAGCCACCCTGCTACAGAGACTGCACCACCCCTGGTGGGGGCCACGAGGTGGGGAAATCACCAAGCCTTAATGTGGGGAAGCCGTGAAGGATTGAAGAAACTACGCCCTCACCGAGGCTCATCCAGAGCTCTTTGAATTTTGGACAGTAATTGTGCAATCCATTAGAGGAGAGATATTTTGGCACTACATTACCCAGAAAGCCCTGTCTCATTCGAGCAGCCAATTAAGGGCGGGCAATCTTTTAATTGGGTAAACGTGTCAAGCACGAACCAACTTCCACCAGCCTCTGAAGAAGTATAAAACTAAACGCGTCAGGCAAAGACAGACTGGCTGTCACATTTGTTGGAGAGATCAATGTTTCCATACCTGAAATAAAGCGTGATGCTAAACCACTGCTTCCCGAGTGCGTCTCACTCGGATGGGTAACCTGGAGCTTTCATGTGTATGTAGCCACCCTGCTACAGAGACTGCACCACCCCTGGTGGGGGCCACAAGGTAGGGAAATCACTGAGCCTTAATGTGGGGAAGCCGTGAAGGATTGAGGAAACTACGCTCTCACCGAGGCTCATCCAGAGCTGTTTGAATTTTGGACAGTAATTGTGCAATCCATTAGAGGCGAGATATTTTGGCACTACATTACCCAGAAAGCCCTGTCTCATTCGAGCAGCCAATTAAGGGCGGGCAATCTTTTAATTGGGTAAACGTGTCAAGCACGAACCAACTTCCGCCAGCCTCTGAAGAAGTATAAAATGAAACGCGTCAGGCAAAGACGGACTGGTTGTCACATTTATTGGAGAGAACAATGTTTCCATACCTGAAATAAAGCGTGATGCTAAACCACTGCTTCCCGAGTGCGTCTCACCCGGATGGGTAACCTGGAGCTTTCATGTGTATGTAGCCACCCTGCTGCAGAGACTGCACCACCCCTGGTGGGGGCCACGAGGTAGGGAAATCTCCGAGCCTTAATGTGGGGAAGCCGTGAAGGATTGAGTTAACTACGCTCTCACCGAGGCTCATCCAGAGCTGTTTGAATTTTGGACGGTAATTGTGCAATCCATTAGAGGCGAGATATTTTGGCACTACATTACCCAGAAAGCCCTGTCTCATTCGAGCAGCCAATTAAGGGCGGGCAATCTTTTAATTGGGTAAACGTGTCAAGCACGAACCAACTTCCGCCAGCCTCAGAAGAAGTATAAAACGAAACGCGTCAGGCAAAGACGGACTGGTTGTCACATTTATTGGAGAGAACAATGTTTCCATACCTGAAATAAAGCGTGATGCTAAACCACTGCTTTCCGAGTGCGTCTCACCCGGATGGGTAACCTGGAGCTTTCATGTGTATGTAGCCACCCTGCTACAGAGACTGCACCACCCCTGGTGGGGGCCACAAGGTAGGGAAATCACCGAGCCTTAATGTGGGGAAGCCGTGAAGGATTGAGGAAACTACGCTCTCACCGAGGCTCATCCAGAGCTGTTTGAACTTTGGACAGTAATTGTGCAATCCATTAGAGGAGAGATATTTTGGCACTACATTACCCAGAAATCCCTGTCTCATTCGAGCAGCCAATTAAGGGCGGGCAATCTTTTAATTGGGTAAACGTGTCAAGCACAAACCAACTTCCGCCAGCCTTAGAAGAAGTATAAAACAAAACGCGTCAGGCAAAGACAACTGGCTGTCACATTTATTGGAGAGAACAATGTTTCCATACCTGAAATAAAGCGTTATGCTAAACCACTGCTTCCCGAGTGCGTCTCACCCGGATGGGTAACCTGGAGCTTTCATGTGTATGTAGCCACCCTGCTACAGAGACTGCACCACCCCTGGTGGGGGCCACGAGGTAGGGAAATCACCGAGCCTTAATGTGGGGAAGCCGTGAAGGATTGAGGAAACTACGCTCTCACCGAGGCTCATCCAGAGCTGTTTGAATTTTGGACAGTAATTGTGCAATCCATTAGAGGAGAGATATTTTTGGCACTACATTACCCAGAAAGCCCTGTCTCATTCGAGCAGCCAATTAAGGGCGGGCAATCTTTTAATTGGGTAAAGGTGTCAAGCACGAACCAACTTCCGCCAGCCTCTGAAGAAGTTTAAAACTAAACGCGTCAGGCAAAGACAGACTGGCTGTCACATTTATTGGAGAGAACAATGTTTCCATACCTGAAATAAAGCGTGATGCTAAACCACTGCTTCCCGAGTGCGTCTCACCCGGATGGGTAGCCTGGAGCTTTCATGTGTATGTAGCCACCCTGCTACAGAGACTGCACCACCCCTGGTTGGGGCCACGAGGTCGGGAAATCACTGAGCCTTAATGTGGGGAAGCCGTGAAGGATTGAGGAAACTACGCTCTCTTTCCGAGGCTCATCCAGAGATGTTTGAATTTTGGACAGTAATTGTGTAATCCATTAGAGGCGAGATATTTTGGCACTACATTACCCAGAAAGCCCTGTCTCATTCGAGCAGCCAATTAAGGGCGGGCAATCTTTTAATTGGGTAAACGTGTCAAGCACGAACCAACTTCCGCCAGCCTCTGAAGAAGTATAAAACGAAACGCGTCAGGCAAAGACGGACTGGTTGTCACATTTATTGGAGAGAACAATGTTTCCATACCTGAAATAAAGCGTGATGCTAAACCACTGCTTTCCGAGTGCGTCTCACCCGGATGGGTAACCTGGAGCTTTCATGTGTATGTAGCCACCCTGCTACAGAGACTGCACCACCCCTGGTGGGGGCCACAAGGTAGGGAAATCACCGAGCCTTAATGTGGGGAAGCCGTGAAGGATTGAGGAAACTACGCTCTCACCGAGGCTCATCCAGAGCTGTTTGAACTTTGGACAGTAATTGTGCAATCCATTAGAGGAGAGATATTTTGGCACTACATTACCCAGAAATCCCTGTCTCATTCGAGCAGCCAATTAAGGGCGGGCAATCTTTTAATTGGGTAAACGTGTCAAGCACAAACCAACTTCCGCCAGCCTTAGAAGAAGTATAAAACAAAACGCGTCAGGCAAAGACGACTGGCTGTCACATTTATTGGAGAGAACAATGTTTCCATACCTGAAATAAAGCGTTATGCTAAACCACTGCTTCCCGAGTGCGTCTCACCCGGATGGGTAACCTGGAGCTTTCATGTGTATGTAGCCACCCTGCTACAGAGACTGCACCACCCCTGGTGGGGGCCACGAGGTAGGGAAATCACCGAGCCTTAATGTGGGGAAGCCGTGAAGGATTGAAGAAACTACGCTCTCACCGAGGCTCATCCAGAGCTGTTTGAATTTTGGACAGTAATTGTGCAATCCATTAGAGGAGAGATATTTTTGGCACTACATTACCCAGAAAGCCCTGTCTCATTCGAGCAGCCAATTAAGGGCGGGCAATCTTTTAATTGGGTAAAGGTGTCAAGCACGAACCAACTTCCGCCAGCCTCTGAAGAAGTTTAAAACTAAACGCGTCAGGCAAAGACAGACTGGCTGTCACATTTATTGGAGAGAACAATGTTTCCATACCTGAAATAAAGCGTGATGCTAAACCACTGCTTCCCGAGTGCGTCTCACCCGGATGGGTAGCCTGGAGCTTTCATGTGTATGTAGCCACCCTGCTACAGAGACTGCACCACCCCTGGTTGGGGCCACGAGGTCGGGAAATCACTGAGCCTTAATGTGGGGAAGCCGTGAAGGATTGAGGAAACTACGCTCTCACCGAGGCTCTTCCAGAGCTCTTTGAACTTTGGACAGTAATTGTGCAATCCATTAGAGGAGAGATATTTTGGCACTACATTACCCAGAAATCCCTGTCTCATTCGAGCAGCCAATTAAGGGCGAGCAATCTTTTGATTGGGTAAACGTGTCAAGCACGAACCAACTTCTGCCAGCCTCTGAAGAAGTATATTCGAAACGCGTCAGGCGAAGGCGGACTGGCGGTCACATTTATTGGAGATAACAATGTTTCCATACCTGAAATAAAGCGTGATGCTAAACCACTGCTTCCCGAGTGCGTCTCACCCGGATGGATAACCTGGAGCTTTCATGTGTATGTAGCCACCCTGCTACAGAGACTGCACCACCCCTGGTGGGGGCCACGAGGTAGGGAAATCACTGAGCCTTAATGTGGGGAAGCCGTGAAGGATTGAGGAAACTACGCTCTCACCGAGGCTCATCCAGAGCTGTTTGAATTTTGGACAGTAATTGTGCAATCCATTAGAGGAGAGATATTTTGGCACTACATTACCCAGAAAGCCCTGTCTCATTCGAGCAGCCAATTAAGGGCCGGCAATCTTTTAATTGGGTAAACGTGTCAAGCACGAACCAACTTCCGCCAGCCTCTGAAGAAGTATAAAACGAAACGCGTCAGGCAAAGATGGACTAGCTGTCACATTTATTGGAGAGAACAATGTTTCCAAACCTTAAATAAAGCGTGATGCTAAACCACTGCTTCCCGAGTGCGTCTCACCCGGATGGGTAACCTGGAGCTTTCATGTGTATGTAGCCACCCTGCTACAGAGACTGCACCACCCCTGGTGGGGGCCACGAGGTAGGGAAATCTCCGAGCCTTAATGTGGGGAAGCCGTGAAGGATTGAGTTAACTACGCTCTCACCGAGGCTCATCCAGAGCTGTTTGAATTTTGGACAGTAATTGTGCAATCCATTAGAGGAGAGATATTTTGGCACTACATTACCCAGAAAGCCCTGTCTCATTCGAGCAGCCAATTAAGGGCGGGCAATCTTTTAATTGGGTATCCGGGGCAAGCACGAACCAACTTCCGCCAGCCTCTGAAGAAGTATAAAACGAAACGCGTCAGGTAAAGACGGACTGGCTGTCACATTTATTGGAGAGTACAATGTTTCCATACCTGAAATAAAGCGTGATGCTAAACCACTGCTTCCCGAGTGCGTCTCACCCGGATGGGTAACCTGGAGCTTTCATGTGTATGTAGCCACCCTGCTACAGAGACTGCACCACCCCTGCTGGGGGCCACGAATTAGGGAAATCACTGAGCCTTAATGTGGGGAAGCCGTGAAGGATTGAGGAAACTACGCTCTCACCGAGGCTCATCCAGAGCTGTTTGAATTTTGGACAGTAATTGTGCAATCCATTAGAGGAGAGATATTTTGGCACTACATTACCCAGAAAGCCCTGTCTCATTCGAGCAGCCAATTAAGGGCGGGCAATCTTTTAATTGGGTAAACGTGTCAAGCACGAACCAACTTCCGCCAGCCTCTGAAGAAGTATAAAACGAAACGCGTCAGGCAAAGACGGACTGGCTGTCACATTTATTGGAGAGAACAATGTTTCCATACCTGAAATAAAGCGTGATGCTAAACCACTGCTTCCCGAGCGCTTCTCACCCGGATGGGTAACCTGGAGCTTTCATGTGTATGTAGCCACCCTGCTACAGAGACTGCACCACCCCTGGTGGGGGCCACGAGGTGGGGAAATCAATCACCAAGCCTTAATGTGGGGAAGCCGTGAAGGATTGAGGAAACTACGCTCTCACCGAGGCTCATCCAGAGCTGTTTGAATTTTGGACGGTAATTGTGCAATCCATTAGAGGTGAGATATTTTGGCACTACATTACCCAGAAAGCCCTGTCTCATTCGAGCAGCCAATTAAGGGCGGGCAATCTTTTAATTGGGTAAACGTGTCAAGCACGAACCAACTTCCGCCAGCCTCTGAAGAAGTATAAAACGAAACGCGTCAGGCAAAGACGGACTGGTTGTCACATTTATTGGAGAGAACAATGTTTCCATACCTGAAATAAAGCGTGATGCTAAACCACTGCTTTCCGAGTGCGTCTCACCCGGATGGGTAACCTGGAGCTTTCATGTGTATGTAGCCACCCTGCTACAGAGACTGCACCACCCCTGGTGGGGGCCACAAGGTAGGGAAATCACCGAGCCTTAATGTGGGGAAGCCGTGAAGGATTGAGGAAACTACGCTCTCACCGAGGCTCATCCAGAGCTGTTTGAACTTTGGACAGTAATTGTGCAATCCATTAGAGGAGAGATATTTTTGTCACTACATTACCCAGAAAGCCCTGTCTCATTCGAGCAGCCAATTAAGGGCGGGCAATCTTTTAATTGGGTAAAGGTGTCAAGCACGAACCAACTTCCGCCAGCCTCTGAAGAAGTTTAAAACTAAACGCGTCAGGCAAAGACAGACTGGCTGTCACATTTATTGGAGAGAACAATGTTTCCATACCTGAAATAAAGCGTGATGCTAAACCACTGCTTCCCGAGTGCGTCTCACCCGGATGGGTAGCCTGGAGCTTTCATGTGTATGTAGCCACCCTGCTACAGAGACTGCACCACCCCTGGTTGGGGCCACGAGGTCGGGAAATCACTGAGCCTTAATGTGGGGAAGCCGTGAAGGATTGAGGAAACTACGCTCTCACCGAGGCTCTTCCAGAGCTCTTTGAACTTTGGACAGTAATTGTGCAATCCATTAGAGGAGAGATATTTTGGCACTACATTACCCAGAAATCCCTGTCTCATTCGAGCAGCCAATTAAGGGCGAGCAATCTTTTGATTGGGTAAACGTGTCAAGCACGAACCAACTTCTGCCAGCCTCTGAAGAAGTATATTCGAAACGCGTCAGGCGAAGGCGGACTGGCGGTCACATTTATTGGAGATAACAATGTTTCCATACCTGAAATAAAGCGTGATGCTAAACCACTGCTTCCCGAGTGCGTCTCACCCGGATGGATAACCTGGAGCTTTCATGTGTATGTAGCCACCCTGCTACAGAGACTGCACCACCCCTGGTGGGGGCCACGAGGTAGGGAAATCACTGAGCCTTAATGTGGGGAAGCCGTGAAGGATTGAGGAAACTACGCTCTCACCGAGGCTCATCCAGAGCTGTTTGAATTTTGGACAGTAATTGTGCAATCCATTAGAGGAGAGATATTTTGGCACTACATTACCCAGAAAGCCCTGTCTCATTCGAGCAGCCAATTAAGGGCCGGCAATCTTTTAATTGGGTAAACGTGTCAAGCACGAACCAACTTCCGCCAGCCTCTGAAGAAGTATAAAACGAAACGCGTCAGGCAAAGACGGACTAGCTGTCACATTTATTGGAGAGAACAATGTTTCCAAACCTTAAATAAAGCGTGATGCTAAACCACTGCTTCCCGAGTGCGTCTCACCCGGATGGGTAACCTGGAGCTTTCATGTGTATGTAGCCACCCTGCTACAGAGACTGCACCACCCCTGGTGGGGGCCACGAGGTAGGGAAATCTCCGAGCCTTAATGTGGGGAAGCCGTGAAGGATTGAGTTAACTACGCTCTCACCGAGGCTCATCCAGAGCTGTTTGAATTTTGGACAGTAATTGTGCAATCCATTAGAGGAGAGATATTTTGGCACTACATTACCCAGAAAGCCCTGTCTCATTCGAGCAGCCAATTAAGGGCGGGCAATCTTTTAATTGGGTATCCGTGTCAAGCACGAACCAACTTCCGCCAGCCTCTGAAGAAGTATAAAACGAAACGCGTCAGGTAAAGACGGACTGGCTGTCACATTTATTGGAGAGGACAATGTTTCCATACCTGAAATAAAGCGTGATGCTAAGCCACTGCTTCCCGAGTGCGTCTCACCCGGATGGGTAACCTGGAGCTTTCATGTGTATGTAGCCACCCTGCTACAGAGACTGCACCACCCCTGCTGGGGGCCACGATTTAGGGAAATCACCGAGCCTTAATGTGGGGAAGCCGTGAAGGATTGAGGATACTATGCTCTCACCGAGGCTCATCCAGAGCTGTTTGAATTTTGGACAGTAATTGTGCAATCCATTAGAGGAGAGATATTTTGGCACTACATTACCCAGAAAGCCCTGTCTCATTCGAGCAGCCAATTAAGGGCGGGCAATCTTTTAATTGGGTAAACGTGTCAAGCACGAACCAACTCCTGCCAGCCTCTGAAGAAGTATATTCGAAACACGTCAGGCGAAGGCGGACTGGCGGTCACATTTATTGGAGATAACAATGTTTCCATACCTGAAATAAAGCGTGATGCTAAACCACTGCTTCCCGAGTGCGTCTCACCCGGATGGGTAACCTGGAGCTTTCATGTGTATGTAGCCACCCTGCTACAGAGACAGCACCACCCCTGGTGGGGGCCACGAGGTAGGGAAATCACGGAGCCTTAATGTGGGGAAGCCGTGAAGGATTGAGGAAACTACGCTCTCACCGAGGCTCATCCAGAGCTGTTTGAATTTTGGACAGTAATTGTGCAATCCATTAGAGGACAGATATTTTGGCACTACATTACCCAGAAAGCCCTGTCTCATTCGAGCAGCCAATTAAGGGCGGGCAATCTTTTAATTGGCTAAACGTGTCAAGCACGAACCAACTTCCGCCAGCCTCTGAATAAGTATAAAACGAAACGCGTCAGGCAAAGACGGACTGGCTGTCACATTTATTGGAGAGAACAATGTTTCCATACCTGAAATAAAGCGTGATGCTAAACCACTGCTTCCCGAGTGCGTCTCACCCGGATGGGTAACCTGGAGCTTTCATGTGTATGTAGCCACCCTGCTACAGAGACTGCACCACCCCTGGTGGGGGCCACGAGGTAGGGAAATCTCCGAGCCTTAATGTGGGGAAGCCGTGAAGGATTGAGGAAACTACGCTCTCACCGAGGCTCATCCAGAGCTGTTTGAATTTTGGACAGTAATTGTGCAATCCATTAGAGGAGAGATATTTTGGCACTACATTACCCAGAAAGCCCTGTCTCATTCGAGCAGCCAATTAAGGGCGGGCAATCTTTTAATTGGGTATCCGTGTCAAGCACGAACCAACTTCCGCCAGCCTCTGAAGAAGTATAAAACGAAACGCGTCAGGTAAAGACGGACTGGCTGTCACATTTATTGGAGAGGACAATGTTTCCATACCTGAAATAAAGCGTGATGCTAAACCACTGCTTCCCGAGTGCGTCTCACCCGGATGGGTAACCTGGAGCTTTCATGTGTATGTAGCCACCCTGCTACAGAGACTGCACCACCCCTGCTGGGGGCCACGAGGTAGGGAAATCACCGAACCTTAATGTGGGGAAGCCGTGAAGGATTGAGGAAACTACGCTCTCACCGAGGCTCATCCAGAGCTGTTTGAATTTTGGACAGTAATTGTGCAATCCATTAGAGGAGAGATATTTTGGCACTACATTACCCAGAAAGCCCTGTCTCATTCGAGCAGCCAATTAAGGGCAGGCAATCTTTTAATTGGGTAAACGTGTCAAGCACGAACCAACTTCCGCCAGCCTCTGAAGAAGTATAAAATGAAACGCGTCAGGCAAAGACGGACTGGCTGTCACATTTATTGGAGAGAACAATGTTTCCATACCTGAAATAAAGCGTGATGCTAAACCACTGCTTCCCGAGCACTTCTCACCCGGATGGGTAACCTGGAGCTTTCATGTGTATGTAGCCACCCTGCTACAGAGACTGCACCACCCCTGGTTGGGGCCACGAGGTCGGGAAATCACTGAGCCTTAATGTGGGGAAGCCGTGAAGGATTGAGGAAACTACGCTCTCACCGAGGCTCTTCCAGAGCTCTTTGAACTTTGGACAGTAATTGTGCAATCCATTAGAGGAGAGATATTTTGGCACTACATTACCCAGAAATCCCTGTCTCATTCGAGCAGCCAATTAAGGGCGAGCAATCTTTTGATTGGGTAAACGTGTCAAGCACGAACCAACTTCTGCCAGCCTCTGAAGAAGTATATTCGAAACGCGTCAGGCGAAGGCGGACTGGCGGTCACATTTATTGGAGATAACAATGTTTCCATACCTGAAATAAAGCGTGATGCTAAACCACTGCTTCCCGAGTGCGTCTCACCCGGATGGATAACCTGGAGCTTTCATGTGTATGTAGCCACCCTGCTACAGAGACTGCACCACCCCTGGTGGGGGCCACGAGGTAGGGAAATCACTGAGCCTTAATGTGGGGAAGCCGTGAAGGATTGAGGAAACTACGCTCTCACCGAGGCTCATCCAGAGCTGTTTGAATTTTGGACAGTAATTGTGCAATCCATTAGAGGAGAGATATTTTGGCACTACATTACCCAGAAAGCCCTGTCTCATTCGAGCAGCCAATTAAGGGCCGGCAATCTTTTAATTGGGTAAACGTGTCAAGCACGAACCAACTTCCGCCAGCCTCTGAAGAAGTATAAAACGAAACGCGTCAGGCAAAGACGGACTAGCTGTCACATTTATTGGAGAGAACAATGTTTCCAAACCTTAAATAAAGCGTGATGCTAAACCACTGCTTCCCGAGTGCGTCTCACCCGGATGGGTAACCTGGAGCTTTCATGTGTATGTAGCCACCCTGCTACAGAGACTGCACCACCCCTGGTGGGGGCCACGAGGTAGGGAAATCTCCGAGCCTTAATGTGGGGAAGCCGTGAAGGATTGAGTTAACTACGCTCTCACCGAGGCTCATCCAGAGCTGTTTGAATTTTGGACAGTAATTGTGCAATCCATTAGAGGAGAGATATTTTGGCACTACATTACCCAGAAAGCCCTGTCTCATTCGAGCAGCCAATTAAGGGCGGGCAATCTTTTAATTGGGTATCCGTGTCAAGCACGAACCAACTTCCGCCAGCCTCTGAAGAAGTATAAAACGAAACGCGTCAGGTAAAGACGGACTGGCTGTCACATTTATTGGAGAGGACAATGTTTCCATACCTGAAATAAAGCGTGATGCTAAGCCACTGCTTCCCGAGTGCGTCTCACCCGGATGGGTAACCTGGAGCTTTCATGTGTATGTAGCCACCCTGCTACAGAGACTGCACCACCCCTGCTGGGGGCCACGATTTAGGGAAATCACCGAGCCTTAATGTGGGGAAGCCGTGAAGGATTGAGGATACTATGCTCTCACCGAGGCTCATCCAGAGCTGTTTGAATTTTGGACAGTAATTGTGCAATCCATTAGAGGAGAGATATTTTGGCACTACATTACCCAGAAAGCCCTGTCTCATTCGAGCAGCCAATTAAGGGCGGGCAATCTTTTAATTGGGTAAACGTGTCAAGCACGAACCAACTCCTGCCAGCCTCTGAAGAAGTATATTCGAAACACGTCAGGCGAAGGCGGACTGGCGGTCACATTTATTGGAGATAACAATGTTTCCATACCTGAAATAAAGCGTGATGCTAAACCACTGCTTCCCGAGTGCGTCTCACCCGGATGGGTAACCTGGAGCTTTCATGTGTATGTAGCCACCCTGCTACAGAGACAGCACCACCCCTGGTGGGGGCCACGAGGTAGGGAAATCACGGAGCCTTAATGTGGGGAAGCCGTGAAGGATTGAGGAAACTACGCTCTCACCGAGGCTCATCCAGAGCTGTTTGAATTTTGGACAGTAATTGTGCAATCCATTAGAGGACAGATATTTTGGCACTACATTACCCAGAAAGCCCTGTCTCATTCGAGCAGCCAATTAAGGGCGGGCAATCTTTTAATTGGCTAAACGTGTCAAGCACGAACCAACTTCCGCCAGCCTCTGAATAAGTATAAAACGAAACGCGTCAGGCAAAGACGGACTGGCTGTCACATTTATTGGAGAGAACAATGTTTCCATACCTGAAATAAAGCGTGATGCTAAACCACTGCTTCCCGAGTGCGTCTCACCCGGATGGGTAACCTGGAGCTTTCATGTGTATGTAGCCACCCTGCTACAGAGACTGCACCACCCCTGGTGGGGGCCACGAGGTAGGGAAATCTCCGAGCCTTAATGTGGGGAAGCCGTGAAGGATTGAGGAAACTACGCTCTCACCGAGGCTCATCCAGAGCTGTTTGAATTTTGGACAGTAATTGTGCAATCCATTAGAGGAGAGATATTTTGGCACTACATTACCCAGAAAGCCCTGTCTCATTCGAGCAGCCAATTAAGGGCGGGCAATCTTTTAATTGGGTATCCGTGTCAAGCACGAACCAACTTCCGCCAGCCTCTGAAGAAGTATAAAACGAAACGCGTCAGGTAAAGACGGACTGGCTGTCACATTTATTGGAGAGGACAATGTTTCCATACCTGAAATAAAGCGTGATGCTAAACCACTGCTTCCCGAGTGCGTCTCACCCGGATGGGTAACCTGGAGCTTTCATGTGTATGTAGCCACCCTGCTACAGAGACTGCACCACCCCTGCTGGGGGCCACGAGGTAGGGAAATCACCGAACCTTAATGTGGGGAAGCCGTGAAGGATTGAGGAAACTACGCTCTCACCGAGGCTCATCCAGAGCTGTTTGAATTTTGGACAGTAATTGTGCAATCCATTAGAGGAGAGATATTTTGGCACTACATTACCCAGAAAGCCCTGTCTCATTCGAGCAGCCAATTAAGGGCAGGCAATCTTTTAATTGGGTAAACGTGTCAAGCACGAACCAACTTCCGCCAGCCTCTGAAGAAGTATAAAATGAAACGCGTCAGGCAAAGACGGACTGGCTGTCACATTTATTGGAGAGAACAATGTTTCCATACCTGAAATAAAGCGTGATGCTAAACCACTGCTTCCCGAGCACTTCTCACCCGGATGGGTAACCTGGAGCTTTCATGTGTATGTAGCCACCCTGCTACAGAGACTGCACCACCCCTGGTGGGGGCCACGAGGTAGGGAAATCACTGAGCCTTAATGTGGGGAAGCCGTGAAGGATTGAGGAAACTAATCTCTCACCGAGGCTCATCCAGAGCTGTTTGAATTTAGGACAGTAATTGTGCAATCCATTAGAGGCGAGATATTTAGGCACTACATTACCCAGAAAGCCCTGTCTCATTCGAGCAGCCAATTAAGGGCGGGCAATCTTTTAATTGGGTAAACGTGTCAAGCACGAACCAACTTCCGCCAGCCTCTGAAGAAGTATAAAACGAAACGCGTCAGGCAAAGACGGACTGGTTGTTACATTTATTGGAGAGAACAATGTTTCCATACCTGAAATAAAGCGTGATGCTAAACCACTGCTTCCCGAGTGCGTCTCACCCCTATGGGTAACCTGGAGCTTTCATGTGTATGTAGCCACCCTGCTACAGAGACTGCACCACCCCTGGTGGGGGCCACGAGGTGGGGAAATCAATCACCAAGCCTTAATGTGGGGAAGCCGTGAAGGATTGAGGAAACTACGCTCTCACCGAGGCTCATCCAGAGCTGTTTGAATTTTGGACGGTAATTGTGCAATCCATTAGAGGCGAGATATTTTGGCACTACATTACCCAGAAAGCCCTGTCTCATTCGAGCAGCCAATTAAGGGCGGGCAATCTTTTAATTGGGTAAACGTGTCAAGCACGAACCAACTTCCGCCAGCCTCTGAAGAAGTATAAAACGAAACGCGTCAGGCAAAGACGGACTGGTTGTCACATTTATTGGAGAGAACAATGTTTCCATACCTGAAATAAAGCGTGATGCTAAACCACTGCTTTCCGAGTGCGTCTCACCCGGATGGGTAACCTGGAGCTTTCATGTGTATGTAGCCACCCTGCTACAGAGACTGCACCACCCCTGGTGGGGGCCACAAGGTAGGGAAATCACCTAGCCTTAATGTGGGGAAGCCGTGAAGGATTGAGGAAACTACGCTCTCACCGAGGCTCATCCAGAGCTGTTTGAACTTTGGACAGTAATTGTGCAATCCATTAGAGGAGAGATATTTTGGCACTACATTACCCAGAAATCCCTGTCTCATTCGAGCAGCCAATTAAGGGCGGGCAATCTTTTAATTGGGTAAACGTGTCAAGCACGAACCAACTTCCGCCAGCCTCTGAAGAAGTATAAAACGAAACGTGTCAGGCAAAGACGGACTGGCTGTCACATTTATTGGAGAGAACAATGTTTCCATACCTGAAATAAAGCGTGATGCTAAACCACTGCTTCCCGAGTGCGTCTCACCCGGATGGGTAACCTGGAGCTTTCATGTGTATGTAGCCACCCTGCTACAGAGACTGCACCACCCCTGGTGGGGGCCACGAGGTGGGGAAATCACCAAGCCTTAATGTGGGGAAGCCGTGAAGGATTGAAGAAACTACGCCCTCACCGAGGCTCATCCAGAGCTCTTTGAATTTTGGACAGTAATTGTGCAATCCATTAGAGGAGAGATATTTTGGCACTACATTACCCAGAAAGCCCTGTCTCATTCGAGCAGCCAATTAAGGGCGGGCAATCTTTTAATTGGGTAAACGTGTCAAGCACGAACCAACTTCCACCAGCCTCTGAAGAAGTATAAAACTAAACGCGTCAGGCAAAGACAGACTGGCTGTCACATTTGTTGGAGAGATCAATGTTTCCATACCTGAAATAAAGCGTGATGCTAAACCACTGCTTCCCGAGTGCGTCTCACTCGGATGGGTAACCTGGAGCTTTCATGTGTATGTAGCCACCCTGCTACAGAGACTGCACCACCCCTGGTGGGGGCCACAAGGTAGGGAAATCACTGAGCCTTAATGTGGGGAAGCCGTGAAGGATTGAGGAAACTACGCTCTCACCGAGGCTCATCCAGAGCTGTTTGAATTTTGGACAGTAATTGTGCAATCCATTAGAGGCGAGATATTTTGGCACTACATTACCCAGAAAGCCCTGTCTCATTCGAGCAGCCAATTAAGGGCGGGCAATCTTTTAATTGGGTAAACGTGTCAAGCACGAACCAACTTCCGCCAGCCTCTGAAGAAGTATAAAATGAAACGCGTCAGGCAAAGACGGACTGGTTGTCACATTTATTGGAGAGAACAATGTTTCCATACCTGAAATAAAGCGTGATGCTAAACCACTGCTTCCCGAGTGCGTCTCACCCGGATGGGTAACCTGGAGCTTTCATGTGTATGTAGCCACCCTGCTGCAGAGACTGCACCACCCCTGGTGGGGGCCACGAGGTAGGGAAATCTCCGAGCCTTAATGTGGGGAAGCCGTGAAGGATTGAGTTAACTACGCTCTCACCGAGGCTCATCCAGAGCTGTTTGAATTTTGGACGGTAATTGTGCAATCCATTAGAGGCGAGATATTTTGGCACTACATTACCCAGAAAGCCCTGTCTCATTCGAGCAGCCAATTAAGGGCGGGCAATCTTTTAATTGGGTAAACGTGTCAAGCACGAACCAACTTCCGCCAGCCTCTGAAGAAGTATAAAACGAAACGCGTCAGGCAAAGACGGACTGGTTGTCACATTTATTGGAGAGAACAATGTTTCCATACCTGAAATAAAGCGTGATGCTAAACCACTGCTTTCCGAGTGCGTCTCACCCGGATGGGTAACCTGGAGCTTTCATGTGTATGTAGCCACCCTGCTACAGAGACTGCACCACCCCTGGTGGGGGCCACAAGGTAGGGAAATCACCGAGCCTTAATGTGGGGAAGCCGTGAAGGATTGAGGAAACTACGCTCTCACCGAGGCTCATCCAGAGCTGTTTGAACTTTGGACAGTAATTGTGCAATCCATTAGAGGAGAGATATTTTGGCACTACATTACCCAGAAATCCCTGTCTCATTCGAGCAGCCAATTAAGGGCGGGCAATCTTTTAATTGGGTAAACGTGTCAAGCACAAACCAACTTCCGCCAGCCTTAGAAGAAGTATAAAACAAAACGCGTCAGGCAAAGACAACTGGCTGTCACATTTATTGGAGAGAACAATGTTTCCATACCTGAAATAAAGCGTTATGCTAAACCACTGCTTCCCGAGTGCGTCTCACCCGGATGGGTAACCTGGAGCTTTCATGTGTATGTAGCCACCCTGCTACAGAGACTGCACCACCCCTGGTGGGGGCCACGAGGTAGGGAAATCACCGAGCCTTAATGTGGGGAAGCCGTGAAGGATTGAGGAAACTACGCTCTCACCGAGGCTCATCCAGAGCTGTTTGAATTTTGGACAGTAATTGTGCAATCCATTAGAGGAGAGATATTTTTGGCACTACATTACCCAGAAAGCCCTGTCTCATTCGAGCAGCCAATTAAGGGCGGGCAATCTTTTAATTGGGTAAAGGTGTCAAGCACGAACCAACTTCCGCCAGCCTCTGAAGAAGTTTAAAACTAAACGCGTCAGGCAAAGACAGACTGGCTGTCACATTTATTGGAGAGAACAATGTTTCCATACCTGAAATAAAGCGTGATGCTAAACCACTGCTTCCCGAGTGCGTCTCACCCGGATGGGTAGCCTGGAGCTTTCATGTGTATGTAGCCACCCTGCTACAGAGACTGCACCACCCCTGGTTGGGGCCACGAGGTCGGGAAATCACTGAGCCTTAATGTGGGGAAGCCGTGAAGGATTGAGGAAACTACGCTCTCTTTCCGAGGCTCATCCAGAGATGTTTGAATTTTGGACAGTAATTGTGTAATCCATTAGAGGCGAGATATTTTGGCACTACATTACCCAGAAAGCCCTGTCTCATTCGAGCAGCCAATTAAGGGCGGGCAATCTTTTAATTGGGTAAACGTGTGAAGCACGAACCAACTTCCGCCAGCCTCTGAAGAAGTATAAAACGAAACGCGTCAGGCAAAGACGGACTGGTTGTCACATTTATTGGAGAGAACAATGTTTCCATACCTGAAATAAAGCGTGATGCTAAACCACTGCTTTCCGAGTGCGTCTCACCCGGATGGGTAACCTGGAGCTTTCATGTGTATGTAGCCACCCTGCTACAGAGACTGCACCACCCCTGGTGGGGGCCACAAGGTAGGGAAATCACCGAGCCTTAATGTGGGGAAGCCGTGAAGGATTGAGGAAACTACGCTCTCACCGAGGCTCATCCAGAGCTGTTTGAACTTTGGACAGTAATTGTGCAATCCATTAGAGGAGAGATATTTTGGCACTACATTACCCAGAAATCCCTGTCTCATTCGAGCAGCCAATTAAGGGCGGGCAATCTTTTAATTGGGTAAACGTGTCAAGCACAAACCAACTTCCGCCAGCCTTAGAAGAAGTATAAAACAAAACGCGTCAGGCAAAGACGACTGGCTGTCACATTTATTGGAGAGAACAATGTTTCCATACCTGAAATAAAGCGTTATGCTAAACCACTGCTTCCCGAGTGCGTCTCACCCGGATGGGTAACCTGGAGCTTTCATGTGTATGTAGCCACCCTGCTACAGAGACTGCACCACCCCTGGTGGGGGCCACGAGGTAGGGAAATCACCGAGCCTTAATGTGGGGAAGCCGTGAAGGATTGAGGAAACTACGCTCTCACCGAGGCTCATCCAGAGCTGTTTGAATTTTGGACAGTAATTGTGCAATCCATTAGAGGAGAGATATTTTTGGCACTACATTACCCAGAAAGCCCTGTCTCATTCGAGCAGCCAATTAAGGGCGGGCAATCTTTTAATTGGGTAAAGGTGTCAAGCACGAACCAACTTCCGCCAGCCTCTGAAGAAGTTTAAAACTAAACGCGTCAGGCAAAGACAGACTGGCTGTCACATTTATTGGAGAGAACAATGTTTCCATACCTGAAATAAAGCGTGATGCTAAACCACTGCTTCCCGAGTGCGTCTCACCCGGATGGGTAGCCTGGAGCTTTCATGTGTATGTAGCCACCCTGCTACAGAGACTGCACCACCCCTGGTTGGGGCCACGAGGTCGGGAAATCACTGAGCCTTAATGTGGGGAAGCCGTGAAGGATTGAGGAAACTACGCTCTCACCGAGGCTCTTCCAGAGCTCTTTGAACTTTGGACAGTAATTGTGCAATCCATTAGAGGAGAGATATTTTGGCACTACATTACCCAGAAATCCCTGTCTCATTCGAGCAGCCAATTAAGGGCGAGCAATCTTTTGATTGGGTAAACGTGTCAAGCACGAACCAACTTCTGCCAGCCTCTGAAGAAGTATATTCGAAACGCGTCAGGCGAAGGCGGACTGGCGGTCACATTTATTGGAGATAACAATGTTTCCATACCTGAAATAAAGCGTGATGCTAAACCACTGCTTCCCGAGTGCGTCTCACCCGGATGGATAACCTGGAGCTTTCATGTGTATGTAGCCACCCTGCTACAGAGACTGCACCACCCCTGGTGGGGGCCACGAGGTAGGGAAATCACTGAGCCTTAATGTGGGGAAGCCGTGAAGGATTGAGGAAACTACGCTCTCACCGAGGCTCATCCAGAGCTGTTTGAATTTTGGACAGTAATTGTGCAATCCATTAGAGGAGAGATATTTTGGCACTACATTACCCAGAAAGCCCTGTCTCATTCGAGCAGCCAATTAAGGGCCGGCAATCTTTTAATTGGGTAAACGTGTCAAGCACGAACCAACTTCCGCCAGCCTCTGAAGAAGTATAAAACAAAACGCGTCAGGCAAAGACGGACTAGCTGTCACATTTATTGGAGAGAACAATGTTTCCAAACCTTAAATAAAGCGTGATGCTAAACCACTGCTTCCCGAGTGCGTCTCACCCGGATGGGTAACCTGGAGCTTTCATGTGTATGTAGCCACCCTGCTACAGAGACTGCACCACCCCTGGTGGGGGCCACGAGGTAGGGAAATCTCCGAGCCTTAATGTGGGGAAGCCGTGAAGGATTGAGTTAACTACGCTCTCACCGAGGCTCATCCAGAGCTGTTTGAATTTTGGACAGTAATTGTGCAATCCATTAGAGGAGAGATATTTTGGCACTACATTACCCAGAAAGCCCTGTCTCATTCGAGCAGCCAATTAAGGGCGGGCAATCTTTTAATTGGGTATCCGTGTCAAGCACGAACCAACTTCCGCCAGCCTCTGAAGAAGTATAAAACGAAACGCGTCAGGTAAAGACGGACTGGCTGTCACATTTATTGGAGAGTACAATGTTTCCATACCTGAAATAAAGCGTGATGCTAAACCACTGCTTCCCGAGTGCGTCTCACCCGGATGGGTAACCTGGAGCTTTCATGTGTATGTAGCCACCCTGCTACAGAGACTGCACCACCCCTGCTGGGGGCCACGAATTAGGGAAATCACTGAGCCTTAATGTGGGGAAGCCGTGAAGGATTGAGGAAACTACGCTCTCACCGAGGCTCATCCAGAGCTGTTTGAATTTTGGACAGTAATTGTGCAATCCATTAGAGGAGAGATATTTTGGCACTACATTACCCAGAAAGCCCTGTCTCATTCGAGCAGCCAATTAAGGGCGGGCAATCTTTTAATTGGGTAAACGTGTCAAGCACGAACCAACTTCCGCCAGCCTCTGAAGAAGTATAAAACGAAACGCGTCAGGCAAAGACGGACTGGCTGTCACATTTATTGGAGAGAACAATGTTTCCATACCTGAAATAAAGTGTGATGCTAAACCACTGCTTCCCGAGCGCTTCTCACCCGGATGGGTAACCTGGAGCTTTCATGTGTATGTAGCCACCCTGCTACAGAGACTGCACCACCCCTGGTGGGGGCCACGAGGTAGGGAAAAAACTGAGCCTTAATGTGGGGAAGCCGTGAAGGATTGAGGAAACTACGCTCTCACCGAGGCTCATCCAGAGCTGTTTGAATTTTGGACAGTAATTGTGCAATCCATTAGAGGAGAGATATTTTGGCATTACATTACCCAGAAAGCCCTGTCTCATTCGAGCAGCCAATTAAGGGCGGGCAATCTTTTAATTGGGTAAACGTGTCAAGCACGAACCAACTTCCGCCAGCCTCTGAAGAAGTATAAAACGAAACGCGTCAGGCAAAGACGGACCGGTTGTCACATTTATTGGAGAGAACAATGTTTCCATACCTGAAATAAAGCGTGATGCTAAACCACTGCTTCCCGAGTGCGTCTCACCCGGATGGGTAACCTGGAGCTTTCATGTGTATGTAGCCACCCTGCTGCAGAGACTGCACCACCCCTGGTGGGGGCCACGAGGTGGGGAAATCAATCACCAAGCCTTAATGTGGGGAAGCCGTGAAGGATTGAGGAAACTACGCTCTCACCGAGGCTCATCCAGAGCTGTTTGAATTTTGGACGGTAATTGTGCAATCCATTAGAGGTGAGATATTTTGGCACTACATTACCCAGAAAGCCCTGTCTCATTCGAGCAGCCAATTAAGGGCGGGCAATCTTTTAATTGGGTAAACGTGTCAAGCACGAACCAACTTCCGCCAGCCTCTGAAGAAGTATAAAACGAAACGCGTCAGGCAAAGACGGACTGGTTGTCACATTTATTGGAGAGAACAATGTTTCCATACCTGAAATAAAGCGTGATGCTAAACCACTGCTTTCCGAGTGCGTCTCACCCGGATGGGTAACCTGGAGCTTTCATGTGTATGTAGCCACCCTGCTACAGAGACTGCACCACCCCTGGTGGGGGCCACAAGGTAGGGAAATCACCGAGCCTTAATGTGGGGAAGCCGTGAAGGATTGAGGAAACTACGCTCTCACCGAGGCTCATCCAGAGCTGTTTGAACTTTGGACAGTAATTGTGCAATCCATTAGAGGAGAGATATTTTTGGCACTACATTACCCAGAAAGCCCTGTCTCATTCGAGCAGCCAATTAAGGGCGGGCAATCTTTTAATTGGGTAAAGGTGTCAAGCACGAACCAACTTCCGCCAGCCTCTGAAGAAGTTTAAAACTAAACGCGTCAGGCAAAGACAGACTGGCTGTCACATTTATTGGAGAGAACAATGTTTCCATACCTGAAATAAAGCGTGATGCTAAACCACTGCTTCCCGAGTGCGTCTCACCCGGATGGGTAGCCTGGAGCTTTCATGTGTATGTAGCCACCCTGCTACAGAGACTGCACCACCCCTGGTTGGGGCCACGAGGTCGGGAAATCACTGAGCCTTAATGTGGGGAAGCCGTGAAGGATTGAGGAAACTACGCTCTCACCGAGGCTCTTCCAGAGCTCTTTGAACTTTGGACAGTAATTGTGCAATCCATTAGAGGAGAGATATTTTGGCACTACATTACCCAGAAATCCCTGTCTCATTCGAGCAGCCAATTAAGGGCGAGCAATCTTTTGATTGGGTAAACGTGTCAAGCACGAACCAACTTCTGCCAGCCTCTGAAGAAGTATATTCGAAACGCGTCAGGCGAAGGCGGACTGGCGGTCACATTTATTGGAGATAACAATGTTTCCATACCTGAAATAAAGCGTGATGCTAAACCACTGCTTCCCGAGTGCGTCTCACCCGGATGGATAACCTGGAGCTTTCATGTGTATGTAGCCACCCTGCTACAGAGACTGCACCACCCCTGGTGGGGGCCACGAGGTAGGGAAATCACTGAGCCTTAATGTGGGGAAGCCGTGAAGGATTGAGGAAACTACGCTCTCACCGAGGCTCATCCAGAGCTGTTTGAATTTTGGACAGTAATTGTGCAATCCATTAGAGGAGAGATATTTTGGCACTACATTACCCAGAAAGCCCTGTCTCATTCGAGCAGCCAATTAAGGGCCGGCAATCTTTTAATTGGGTAAACGTGTCAAGCACGAACCAACTTCCGCCAGCCTCTGAAGAAGTATAAAACGAAACGCGTCAGGCAAAGACGGACTAGCTGTCACATTTATTGGAGAGAACAATGTTTCCAAACCTTAAATAAAGCGTGATGCTAAACCACTGCTTCCCGAGTGCGTCTCACCCGGATGGGTAACCTGGAGCTTTCATGTGTATGTAGCCACCCTGCTACAGAGACTGCACCACCCCTGGTGGGGGCCACGAGGTAGGGAAATCTCCGAGCCTTAATGTGGGGAAGCCGTGAAGGATTGAGTTAACTACGCTCTCACCGAGGCTCATCCAGAGCTGTTTGAATTTTGGACAGTAATTGTGCAATCCATTAGAGGAGAGATATTTTGGCACTACATTACCCAGAAAGCCCTGTCTCATTCGAGCAGCCAATTAAGGGCGGGCAATCTTTTAATTGGGTATCCGTGTCAAGCACGAACCAACTTCCGCCAGCCTCTGAAGAAGTATAAAACGAAACGCGTCAGGTAAAGACGGACTGGCTGTCACATTTATTGGAGAGTACAATGTTTCCATACCTGAAATAAAGCGTGATGCTAAACCACTGCTTCCCGAGTGCGTCTCACCCGGATGGGTAACCTGGAGCTTTCATGTGTATGTAGCCACCCTGCTACAGAGACTGCACCACCCCTGCTGGGGGCCACGAATTAGGGAAATCACTGAGCCTTAATGTGGGGAAGCCGTGAAGGATTGAGGAAACTACGCTCTCACCGAGGCTCATCCAGAGCTGTTTGAATTTTGGACAGTAATTGTGCAATCCATTAGAGGAGAGATATTTTGGCACTACATTACCCAGAAAGCCCTGTCTCATTCGAGCAGCCAATTAAGGGCGGGCAATCTTTTAATTGGGTAAACGTGTCAAGCACGAACCAACTTCCGCCAGCCTCTGAAGAAGTATAAAACGAAACGCGTCAGGCAAAGACGGACTGGCTGTCACATTTATTGGAGAGAACAATGTTTCCATACCTGAAATAAAGCGTGATGCTAAACCACTGCTTCCCGAGCGCTTCTCACCCGGATGGGTAACCTGGAGCTTTCATGTGTATGTAGCCACCCTGCTACAGAGACTGCACCACCCCTGGTGGGGGCCACGAGGTAGGGAAAAAACTGAGCCTTAATGTGGGGAAGCCGTGAAGGATTGAGGAAACTACGCTCTCACCGAGGCTCATCCAGAGCTGTTTGAATTTTGGACAGTAATTGTGCAATCCATTAGAGGAGAGATATTTTGGCATTACATTACCCAGAAAGCCCTGTCTCATTCGAGCAGCCAATTAAGGGCGGGCAATCTTTTAATTGGGTAAACGTGTCAAGCACGAACCAACTTCCGCCAGCCTCTGAAGAAGTATAAAACGAAACGCGTCAGGCAAAGACGGACCGGTTGTCACATTTATTGGAGAGAACAATGTTTCCATACCTGAAATAAAGCGTGATGCTAAACCACTGCTTCCCGAGTGCGTCTCACCCGGATGGGTAACCTGGAGCTTTCATGTGTATGTAGCCACCCTGCTGCAGAGACTGCACCACCCCTGGTGGGGGCCACGAGGTGGGGAAATCAATCACCAAGCCTTAATGTGGGGAAGCCGTGAAGGATTGAGGAAACTACGCTCTCACCGAGGCTCATCCAGAGCTGTTTGAATTTTGGACGGTAATTGTGCAATCCATTAGAGGTGAGATATTTTGGCACTACATTACCCAGAAAGCCCTGTCTCATTCGAGCAGCCAATTAAGGGCGGGCAATCTTTTAATTGGGTAAACGTGTCAAGCACGAACCAACTTCCGCCAGCCTCTGAAGAAGTATAAAACGAAACGCGTCAGGCAAAGACGGACTGGTTGTCACATTTATTGGAGAGAACAATGTTTCCATACCTGAAATAAAGCGTGATGCTAAACCACTGCTTTCCGAGTGCGTCTCACCCGGATGGGTAACCTGGAGCTTTCATGTGTATGTAGCCACCCTGCTACAGAGACTGCACCACCCCTGGTGGGGGCCACAAGGTAGGGAAATCACCGAGCCTTAATGTGGGGAAGCCGTGAAGGATTGAGGAAACTACGCTCTCACCGAGGCTCATCCAGAGCTGTTTGAACTTTGGACAGTAATTGTGCAATCCATTAGAGGAGAGATATTTTTGGCACTACATTACCCAGAAAGTCCTGTCTCATTCGAGCAGCCAATTAAGGGCGGGCAATCTTTTAATTGGGTAAAGGTGTCAAGCACGAACCAACTTCCGCCAGCCTCTGAAGAAGTATAAAACGAAACGCGTCAGGTAAAGACGGACTGGCTGTCACATTTATTGGAGAGTACAATGTTTCCATACCTGAAATAAAGCGTGATGCTAAACCACTGCTTCCCGAGTGCGTCTCACCCGGATGGGTAACCTGGAGCTTTCATGTGTATGTAGCCACCCTGCTACAGAGACTGCACCACCCCTGCTGGGGGCCACGAATTAGGGAAATCACTGAGCCTTAATGTGGGGAAGCCGTGAAGGATTGAGGAAACTACGCTCTCACCGAGGCTCATCCAGAGCTGTTTGAATTTTGGACAGTAATTGTGCAATCCATTAGAGGAGAGATATTTTGGCACTACATTACCCAGAAAGCCCTGTCTCATTCGAGCAGCCAATTAAGGGCGGGCAATCTTTTAATTGGGTAAACGTGTCAAGCACGAACCAACTTCCGCCAGCCTCTGAAGAAGTATAAAACGAAACGCGTCAGGCAAAGACGGACTGGCTGTCACATTTATTGATGAGAACAATGTTTCCATACCTGAAATAAAGCGTGATGCTAAACCACTGCTTCCCGAGCGCTTCTCACCCGGATGGGTAACCTGGAGCTTTCATGTGTATGTAGCCACCCTGCTACAGAGACTGCACCACCCCTGGTGGGGGCCACGAGGTAGGGAAAAAACTGAGCCTTAATGTGGGGAAGCCGTGAAGGATTGAGGAAACTACGCTCTCACCGAGGCTCATCCAGAGCTGTTTGAATTTTGGACAGTAATTGTGCAATCCATTAGAGGAGAGATATTTTGGCATTACATTACCCAGAAAGCCCTGTCTCATTCGAGCAGCCAATTAAGGGCGGGCAATCTTTTAATTGGGTAAACGTGTCAAGCACGAACCAACTTCCGCCAGCCTCTGAAGAAGTATAAAACGAAACGCGTCAGGCAAAGACGGACCGGTTGTCACATTTATTGGAGAGAACAATGTTTCCATACCTGAAATAAAGCGTGATGCTAAACCACTGCTTCCCGAGTGCGTCTCACCCGGATGGGTAACCTGGAGCTTTCATGTGTATGTAGCCACCCTGCTGCAGAGACTGCACCACCCCTGGTGGGGGCCACGAGGTGGGGAAATCAATCACCAAGCCTTAATGTGGGGAAGCCGTGAAGGATTGAGGAAACTACGCTCTCACCGAGGCTCATCCAGAGCTGTTTGAATTTTGGACGGTAATTGTGCAATCCATTAGAGGTGAGATATTTTGGCACTACATTACCCAGAAAGCCCTGTCTCATTCGAGCAGCCAATTAAGGGCGGGCAATCTTTTAATTGGGTAAACGTGTCAAGCACGAACCAACTTCCGCCAGCCTCTGAAGAAGTATAAAACGAAACGCGTCAGGCAAAGACGGACTGGTTGTCACATTTATTGGAGAGAACAATGTTTCCATACCTGAAATAAAGCGTGATGCTAAACCACTGCTTTCCGAGTGCGTCTCACCCGGATGGGTAACCTGGAGCTTTCATGTGTATGTAGCCACCCTGCTACAGAGACTGCACCACCCCTGGTGGGGGCCACAAGGTAGGGAAATCACCGAGCCTTAATGTGGGGAAGCCGTGAAGGATTGAGGAAACTACGCTCTCACCGAGGCTCATCCAGAGCTGTTTGAACTTTGGACAGTAATTGTGCAATCCATTAGAGGAGAGATATTTTTGGCACTACATTACCCAGAAAGTCCTGTCTCATTCGAGCAGCCAATTAAGGGCGGGCAATCTTTTAATTGGGTAAAGGTGTCAAGCACGAACCAACTTCCGCCAGCCTCTGAAGAAGTATAAAACTAAACGCGTCAGGCAAAGACAGACTGTCTGTCACATTTATTGGAGAGAACAATGTTTCCATACCTGAAATAAAGCGTGATGCTAAACCACTGCTTCCCGAGTGCGTCTCACCCGGATGGGTAGCCTGGAGCTTTCATGTGTATGTAGCCACCCTGCTACAGAGACTGCACCACCCCTGGTGGGGGCCACGAGGTAGGGAAATCACCGAGCCTTAATGTGGAGAAGCCGTGAAGGATTGAGGAAACTACGCTCTCACCGAGGCTCATCCAGAGCTGTTTGAATTTTGGACAGTAATTGTGCAATCCATTAGAGGAGAGATATTTTTGGCACTACATTACCCAGAAAGCCCTGTCTCATTCGAGCAGCCAATTAAGGGCGGGCAATCTTTTAATTGGGTAAAGGTGTCAAGCATGAACCAACTTCCGCCAGCCTCTGAAGAA
>NW_028187561.1:0-2000 GCF_964204655.1 Triturus cristatus
CTATCTCTACCTCTCTCTCCTTCCCTCTCTCTACCTCTACCTCTCTACCCCTCCCTCTCTCCCTCTACCTCTCTCTACCTACCTCTCTCTCTCTCTCTACCTCTCTCCCTCTCTACCTCTCTCCCTCTCTCTACCACTCTGCCTCTACCTCTCTCTCTCTACCTCTCTACCTCTACACCTCTCTCTATCACTCTCCACCTCTACCTAACTCTCTCTACCTCTCTCTCTCTCTCCCTCTCTGCCTCTCTCCCTCTCTGCCTCTCTCCCTCTCTGCCTCTCTCCCTCTCTGCCTCTCTCCCTCTCTGCCTCTCTCCCTCTCTCCCTCTCTGCCTCTCACCCTCTCTGCCTCTCACCCTCTCTGCCTCTCACCCTCTCTGCCTCTCACCCTCTCTGCCTCTCACCCTCTCTGCCTCTCACCCTCTCTGCCTCTACCTCTCTGCCTTTACCTCTCTGCCTTTACCTCTACCTTTCTCTACCTCTACCTCTCTCTACCTCTCTCTACCTCTACCTCTCTCTACCTCTACCTCTCTCTACCTCTACCTCTCTCTACCTCTACCTCTCTCTACCTCTACCTCTCTCTCTACCTTTACCTCTCTCTCTACCTTTACCTCTCTCTCTACCTTTACCTCTCTCTCTACCTTTACCTCTCTCTCTACCTTTACCTCTCTCTCTACCTTTACTCTCTCTCTACCTCTACCTCTCTCTCTACCTCTACCTCTCTCTCTACCTCCCCCTCACCTCTACCTTTACCTCTCTCCCTCGCTCTCTCCCTCTACCTCTCTCCCTTGTTCTCTCCCTCTAACACTCTCCCTCGCTCTCTCCCTCTACCTCTCTCCGTCTACCGCGCTCTCTCTCTACCTCTCTCCCTCTCTACCTCTCTATACCACTCTGCCTCTACCTCTCTCTCTCTACCTCTCTCTCTACCTCTCTACCTCTACACCTCTCTCTACCTCTACCACTCTCTACCTCTACCACTCTCTACCTCTACCACTCTCTACCTCTACCACTCTCTACCTCTACCACTCTCTACCTCTACCACTCTCTACCTACCTCTACCTCTACCACTCTCTACCTACCTCTACCTCTATCTCTACCTCTACCACTCTCTGCCTCTACCTCTACCACTCTCTGCCTCTACCTCTACCACTCTCTACCCCTCTCTACCTCTCTCTCCCTCCCTCTCTACCTCTACATCTCTACCTCTACCTCTCTCTACCTCTATCTCTACCTCTCTCTCACCACCTCTCCCTACCTCTCTATCTCTCTCCCTCTCCACCTCTCCCTCTCCACCTCTCTCTCTCTCCACCTCCACACCTCCCCCTCTCCACCTCCCCCTCTCCACCTCCCCCTCTCCCTACCTACCTCTCTACCCCTATCTCTCTATCTAACTCTCCCCCCTCCCTCTCCACCTCTCCCTCTCCACCTCTCCCTCTCCACCTCTCTAACTACCTCTCTAGCCCTCTCCCCCCTTCTCCCCCTCTCCCCCTTCTACCCCTCTGCCCCTCTATGTCTCTCTACCTCTCCCTCTCTCTACCTCTCCGTCTCACCCTCTCCCCCCTCCCTCTCCCCCTACCTCTCTCTCTACATCTACCTCTCCCTCTCCCTCTCTCTGCCTCTACCTCTCCCTCTCCCTCCCTCTACCTCTCTCTACCCCTCCCTCTCTCTCCCTCTACACCTCTCTCCCTCTTCTCTGCCTCTACACCTCTCTCCCTCTACACCGCTCTGCCTCTACACCGCTCTGCCTCTACACCGCTCTGCCTCTACACCGCTCTGCCTCTACACCGCTCTGCCTCTCTCCCTCTCTGCCTCTCTCCCTCTCTGCCTCTACACCTCTCTCCCTCTCTCCTTCTCTGACTCTACACCTCTCTCCCTCTCTGCCTCTACACCTCTCTCCCTCTCTGCCTCTACACCTCTCCCCCTCTCTGCCTCTACACCCCCCCCCCTCTCTGCCTCTACACCTCTCTCCCCTCTCTGCCTCTACACCTCTCCCCCCTCTCTGC
>NW_028187562.1:7500-17500 GCF_964204655.1 Triturus cristatus
TGGTGCACGCACCTCCCCTGGCAGGAAACCCTTGTCCACACCTCCCAAGCTGGAAGGACTCCCAGCAGCAGGAGGGCAGACTTGTGTCTGTGGTGGCAGCATCCATTTTGTGGAGCTGAGGCTATGTCTGATTTTACCCGGGTTTCAGGTACTGTACATGTCGTGTCCCTCTAGAAGGGTGGAATGCTAACCCCGTCGCCAGAATTGGCGAGGGGTTAGTATTCCAATTCGTATGACACCTTACTCGACATGTTTTGATAAAGCCAAACCAAAGATAGCATTTAACCGCGAGGTTCATAATGCACTTAAGAGTATATGGTATGATGATATCTGGAAACAGTAGAAGGAAGTTGTTCCGACCACTGCAGACAGGCTCAGCTCATGCCAGAGCACCATCTCACATGGAACCAAGCACTCTGCCTTCAGGATTGTTAAGGCCTGCCATAGGAGTGACTTATAGGTTACCAGGTGTCCCATTTAAGGTTAGGTATAGGTATACTACACCTAAGTAAGAGGTGATTATCACCAACTTACCCCAGCTGAGTGATCAGCCAGTTGTGTCAAATTGTTAGGCCAAGCCTGGGGTGGCATAATACATGCTGCAGCCCTTGGCAGGCCTTGGGTACACCAATGCCCTGGGTACCTAGTGTACACTGGTACAGGGGCGGACAGGGTGATCCAACCAATTGGGTATGTACCTAGGGTACATGGAGTCCATTTTACAGAGAGAGCAGATAGCCTGAGAGCCTGAATGGCAGGATCTCAGGCCAACTAAGTCGAAAAACCAGCTAGACACTAGGCAAAAATTTGGGGGGTAACCATAGTCAGATATCCACCTTCCTACACAACCCCCCCCCCCAAACGAAGGGAGATAAGGCTGACCTTGACCAGGTAAGCCTATATTGCCCAAGTGGCCATATAAGGAGGAACCAGCACTGGCATGGTTACCCCCTGTCTCATGGTCCACTAAGCAATCCCTCACCCTAAGGGTATCAGAGGGTCTCCACCATAGGGAATCTCTACCTGTGGTGTGTCTTGGCAAAGTAAAAGGCTGGTGTTGAGATGGAGTACTGAAGTGAGTGTCCTCAAAGTGAGGCCTCAGCTTCCTCCAATCATCCTCCACCATGGATGCCTTTCTTTCTTTAACTGAGTTGCACTGTGCTCTCAGGGTCAGCCTCTGGCTACCTAAAGCTGGAGGCTGGGTCCCTTTTGTGGGCTTACTGGAGGGACAGGTCAGGTTTGGGGCCCTAAGGTCCCATGTTTGCCTGTGCCCAACAGAATCCCCCTGGGGGAGGTCCCTAACTACCTGTAAAGGAGATCCCTCAGGAATGTTTTTACCCATCACCTGACTAGGGCTACTAGCCAGGCAATCCTCATTCTTTTGATGGGGGGGTTCTTGTGGACAGGGGCCCTCTGGGGGTCCACTGGCCTCCCTGACCTCTGCAGCCCTGGGCTGACTGAGGCAGGGTAGAGAGAGGCAGGCTACCTGCACCAGACTGGATCCCACCTTGGAAGGGGCCACTGACATCAGAGGCTCTGCCAGGCCAGGCCTGGCTACCTCTGGGGCAGTTCCTTCACAAGGGGTGAGGTCAGATCCCTGAGGAGGCTGACCTTTTCTAATGTCTGGGGAGAGGGAGACTTTTCTTCCTCCCCACTACTCTCAGTTTGTGTGGAGTGATCCATTGTTTCAGGCTTCACTACACCTATGTCAGTCTGAGTATAGGCTGAGACCATTACAGCCTTGCCAACCTTTTCAGGGGGGCACTCAGTTTGTGTTTGAGCTGTGACTGTCACAGCTCTGCCAGTCCCTACAGGGAAGTCTGTCTGTGCCTGGGCTGTGGCTACCACTGCCCTTCCAACCTTTTCAGGGAGGAAATCTATTTGGACAGGGGTTGTGAATGGCACAACCCCCCTACCCTTTTGTGAAAGGCCTACCATTTTAGAATGGGTGTCTTGTTCAACTCCAGCCCAAGCTGAGAGTTCTAAGTCATTCCCCAGTAAGCAGTCTACAGGCAAGGTTGGGGACACTGCTACCCTTTTAGGGCCAGTGACCCCTCCCCAGCTGAGACATACCTCTGCCATGGGATGACTGTTCTGTTTGCCATCAATGTTAGTCACCTGGTAGGAGAAACCGGGCAAAAGCTGCTCAGAGGGAACTAGCCAATGGGCCACCATTGTGATGCTAGCCCCAGTGTCTCTGTAGGCCTCAGCTTTTGTACCATTGATGTAGGGCTCCTGTCTGTACCTACCCAAAGTGTTGGGACAGGCAGTGAAGTTGGCAAACCCCATGCCACCATCACAGACAAGAGTGGTTGCTGTAGGGGAATTGGCTAAGCCAGGGTCCCCCTGTGTTCCCCAAGTAAACCCACCCAGATTTCTGGGGGCACTCCCACCACCTGGGGGATTACTGCTGACAGTAATAGGTGGTGTGACAGGAGTAATTGGAGGAACAGTTTTGTTTTTAGCCCTTGGGCAACCGCTGTCAGTTTTCCAATGCCCAGGAGTTTTACACTCATGGCAGTAGGGCTTTTTAGCTGTGGTAGAGGAGGGAGCTTGGGACCCACCACCCTGTGTGGAGTTTTGGGGCCCTGAGGAAGGTTTCTCTTTTTCTTTATCCCCACCCTTCTCTTGAGGCTTGGTGGTATCTTTCTTTTGGTCACCACCCTGGTTTTTAGGCCTGATCCTGGTCCTGACCCATTTATCTGCCCTCTTTCCCAATTCTTGGGGAGAGGTCAAATCTGAGTCTACCAGGTGTTGATGGAGAAGCTGGTTTTGACAATTACTTAAAATCTGCTCTCTCATCATCAAATTGTACAATCCTGTATAATCAGACACCTTACTTCCCAGCAACCAACCCTCCAAAGCCTTAGTGGCACATTCCACATATTCAGACCAGTCCTGAGTCTGTGTCTTCTGGGTGTCTCTGAACATTAACCTGTACTGTTCAGTGGTTAAGCCTAACCCATCAACTAGGACACTCTTCAGGACTCTGTAATTTCTGACATCCTCTTCTCTAACAGTGAGGAGTCTATCTCTGCCTCTCCCCTCAAAGGAGAGCCATAAGATTGCTGCCCACTGGTCTTCAGGAACCTGCTGCACTTTGCAGGCTCTCTCAAGAGCAGTCATCCATTTGTGGATGTCATCCCCACTTTTGTAGGGGGGCACAATCTTGGACAGGTTCCTATTGTCAAAGACCCTATCTTTGTCCCTAGGGACATTGCTGCCACCAGTGGGTATAGACCCACTCTCTCTATGCTGCCTAGCCTTGCTCAGTTTTTCTTCCATCAGGGCTACTTCTAGCTCCTGCTTCCTGATCCTCAGCTGGGCTTCCTGCATTCTGGCCTCATGTTCCCTCCTCTGAGGGGTGGTCAGTCTCCTTCTGGAGTGACCTTGAGAGCCTCTAGAGCCATGGGAAGCATTGGAGTCACCTGAGCGATTCCTTTGCCTTCCAAGCCCTGTGTTAAGTCCACTGGGGAGATCCAATGGGGTGAACCCACTGTCAGTCCCCAATAGCCTTAGTTTAGCTGGGCCAAGTATAACACTTGGCACTGGGCTAGTTCTCCCTTCATCCCCACTCACATCTGTATCCCCATCACTTTCTTCCTCTGTGGTAGGCATCCCATCTAAGGGGTGACTATTGGGAAGGGGTACTTCAGTGGCATCTTCAGAAGGGGGGCCTCCTGTTCCTGTCCCTAAGGGGGCTAACTGGGAAGCTTTCTTGAGTGCTCTCTGATTCTCATCATTCTGTAAGAGCTCTCTGAGCTCAGCAGAGTTTGGGTTCTTGGGCTGTTTAAGGCCTCTAAGAGTTGCCAAATGCCTGAGCTCATTCTGATTAAGGGTAGCAAAGCTGGTTGGTGCCCTCTGGGGGTCACTCTCGACAGAGATGGGTACAGTGGACCCCTCTGCCCCGGCCATTGCTCTTAAGTGTGGGTGGATGTGTTGCAATCTACCTACACTTGGGTTTACCTACTAAACCTATCTAGTAGTTGTAGTCAGGGTGTGCTACTCCCTTTGCTCTACAACAACTAAGTTCAGTAGAACTTATGTATATCTAATCTTGTTTTATATGTACCTACAGGTACCTATGTGATCTTTCAATTGGTAACCAAGAGATTACAATGGTAAAACACAGCAAGCTCAAATCCAACCGCTGCTCACCAATGTGAGAAGTTGGCCTGGTATATGCTGTTCACTAGTTCTAGTGACCACCTTGTACCATGCCAAGCAACCCTTATGGTGTGGTTGTAAGTCAACCTTTTCGGACTAGCTGCCCTAGTGGTAGCGTAGGCTAAGCAGTCTTTGAGGCTAAACTCGTGATGCGTGTTAAGCAAGCTGTTTTACCAATAGTAACCCCCTTTTATACCAATGAAAGGTGTGTGTGGTTGTGTGTGTGTGGTTGTGTGTGTGTGGTTGTGTGTGTGTGTGGTTGTGTGTGTGTGTGGTTGTGTGTGTGTGTGGTTGTGTGTGTGTGTGGTTGTGTGTGTGTGGTTGTGTGTGTGTGGGTGTGTGTGGGTGTGGTTGTGTGTGTGTGTGGTTGTGTGTGTGTGTGGTTGTGTGTGGTTGTGTGTGTGTGTGGTTGTGTGTGGTTGTGTGTGGTTGTGTGTGTGTGTGTGGTTGTGTGTGGTTGTGTGTGTGTGTGGTTGTGTGTGGGTGGTTGTGTGTGGGTGGTTGTGTGTGGGTGGTTGTGAGTGTGTGTGTGTGTGGTTGTGTGTGTGGTTGTGTATGTGTGAGTATGTGTGTGTGTGGTTGTGTGTGTGTGTGTGTGGTTGTGTGTGTGTGTGTGTGGTTGTGTGTGTGGTTGTGTGTGGGGTTGTGTGTGTGTGGGGTTGTGTGGGGTTGTGTGTGTGTGTGGTTGTGTGTGTGGATGTGTGTGTGTGTGTGGTTGTGTGTGTGTGGTTGTGTGTGTGTGGTTGTGTGTGTGGGTGTGGTTGTGTGTGTGTGGTTGTGTGTGTGTGGTTGTGTGTGTGTGTGGTTGTGTGTGTGTGGTTGTGTGTGTGTGTGTGGATGTGTGTGTGGATGTGTGTGTGGATGTGTGTGTGTGTGTGTGGTTGTGTGTGTGTGTGGTTGGTTGTGGGTGTGTGTGGGTGTGTGGTTGTGGTTGTGTGTGTGTGGTTGTGTGTGTGTGTGGTTGTGTGTGTGTGGTTGTGTGTGTGGATGTGTGTGTGGATGTGTGTGTGGATGTGTGTGTGTGTGGTTGTGGGTGTGTGTGGGTGTGTGGTTGTGTGTGTGTGGTTGTGTGTGTGTGGTTGTGTGTGTGTGTGTGTGTGTGTGTGTGGTTGTGGTTGTGTGTGTGTGGTTGTGTGTGGTTGTGTTTGTGTGTGTGGTTGTGTGTGTGTGTGGTTGTGTTTGTGTGTGTGGTTGTGTTTGTGTGTGTGGTTGTGTGTGTGTGTGTGTGTGGTTGTGTGTGTGTGGTTGTGTGTGGTTGTGTGTGTGTGGTTGTGTGTGGTTGTGTGTGTGTGGTTGTGTGTGTGGTTGTGTGTGTGTGTGGTTGTGTTTGTGGTTGTGTGTGGGTGGTTGTGTTTGTGTGTGTGGTTGTGTGTGTGTGTGTGTGGTTGTGTTTGTGTGTGTGGTTGTGTGTGTGTGGTTGTGTGTGTGTGGTTGTGTGTGTGTGGTTGTGTGTGTGTGTGGATGTGTGTGTGGATGTGTGTGTGGATGTGTGTGTGTGTGTGTGGTTGTGTGTGTGTGTGGTTGGTTGTGGGTGTGTGTGGGTGTGTGGTTGTGGTTGTGTGTGTGTGGTTGTGTGTGTGTGTGGTTGTGTGTGTGTGGTTGTGTGTGTGGATGTGTGTGTGGATGTGTGTGTGGATGTGTGTGTGTGGTTGTGGGTGTGTGTGGGTGTGTGGTTGTGTGTGTGTGGTTGTGTGTGTGTGGTTGTGTGTGTGTGTGTGTGTGTGTGTGTGTGTGGTTGTGGTTGTGTGTGTGTGGTTGTGTGTGGTTGTGTTTGTGTGTGTGGTTGTGTGTGTGTGTGGTTGTGTTTGTGTGTGTGGTTGTGTTTGTGTGTGTGGTTGTGTGTGTGTGTGTGTGGTTGTGTGTGTGTGGTTGTGTGTGGTTGTGTGTGTGTGGTTGTGTGTGGTTGTGTGTGTGTGGTTGTGTGTGTGGTTGTGTGTGTGTGTGGTTGTGTTTGTGGTTGTGTGTGGGTGGTTGTGTTTGTGTGTGTGGTTGTGTGTGTGTGTGTGTGGTTGTGTTTGTGTGTGTGGTTGTGTGTGTGTGTGTGTGTGGTTGTGTGTGTGTGTGTGGGTGGTGTGTGTGGTTGTGTGTGGGTGGTGTGTGTGTGGTTGTGTGTGGTTGTGTGTGTGTGTGGTTGTGTGTGGTTGTGTGTGTGGTTGTGTGGTTGTGTGTGTGTGTGGTTGTGTGTGTGTGTGGTTGTGTGTGTGGTTGTGTGTGTGTGTGGTTGTGTGTGTGTGTGGTTGTGTGTGTGGTTGTGTGTGTGTGTGTGGTTGTGTGTGTGTGGTTGTGTGTGTGGTTGTGTGTGTGTGGTTGTGTGTGTGGTTGTGTGTGTGTGGTTGTGTGGGTGGTTGTGTGTGTGTGGTTGTGTGTGTGTGTGTGGTTGTGTGTGTATGTGTGTGTGGTTGTGTGTGTGGTTGTGTGTGTGTGTGTGGTTGTGTGTGTGTGTGTGGTTGTGTGTGTGTGTGGTTGTGTGTGTGTGTGTGTGTGTGTGGTTGTGTGTGTGTGTGTGGTTGTGTGTGTGTGTGTGGTTGTGTGGGTGGTTGTGTGTGGGTGGTTGTGTGTGGGTGGTTGTGTGTGTGTGTGTGTGGTTGTGTGTGTGTGTGGTTGTGTGTGGTTGTGTATGTGTGTGTGTGGTTGTGTGTGTGTGGTTGGTTGTGTGTGTGTGGTTGTGTGTGTGTGTGGTTGTGTGTGGTTGTGTGTATGTGTGGTTGTGTGTGTGGTTGTGTGTGTGTGTGTGGTTGTGTGTGTGGTTGTGTGTGGTTGTGTGTGTGTGTGTGGTTGTGTGTGTGTGTGTGTGTGTGGTTGTGTGTGTGGTTGTGTGTGGTTGTGTGTGTGGTTGTGTGTGTGGTTGTGTGTGTGTGTGTGGTTGTGTGTGTGGTTGTGTGTGTGGTTGTGTGTGTGGTTGTGGGTGTGTGGTTGTGTGTGTGGGTGTGTGTGTGTGTGTGTGTGTGGTTGTGTGTGTGGTTGTGTGTGTGGTTATGTGTGTGGGTGTGTGGTTGTGTGTGGTTGTGTGTGGTTGTGTGTGTGTGTGGTTGTGTGTGGTTGTGTGTGTGTGTGGTTGTGTGTGTGGTTGTGTGTGTGGTTGTGTGTGGTTGTGTGTGTGGTTGTGTGTGGTTGTGTGTGTGTGTGGTTGTGTGTGTGTGTGGTTGTGTGTGTGTGTGGTTGTGTGTGTGTGTGGTTGTGTGTGTGGTTGTGTGTGGTTGTGTGTGTGTGGTTGTGTGTGTGTGGTTGTGTGTGTGGTTGTGTGTGTGTGGTTGTGTGGGTGGTTGTGTGTGTGTGGTTGTGTGTGTGTGTGTGGTTGTGTGTGTGTGTGTGTGTGTGGCTGTGTGTGTGGTTGTGTGTGTGTGTGTGGTTGTGTGTGTGTGGTTGTGTGTGTGTGTGTGTGTGTGTGTGTGGTTGTGTGTGTGTGTGGTTGTATGTGTGTGTGTGGTTGTGTGTGTATGTGTGGTTGTGTGGGTGGTTGTGTGTGGGTGGTTGTGTGTGGGTGGTTGTGTGTGTGGGTGGTTGTGTGTGTGGGTGGTTGTGTGTGTGTGTGGTTGTGTGTGGTTGTGTGTGTGTGGTTGGTTGTGTGCGTGTGGTTGTGTGTGTGTGTGGTTGTGTGTGGTTGTGTGTATGTGTGGTTGTGTGTGTGGTTGTGTGTGTGTGGTTGTGTGTGTGGTTGTGTGTGGTTGTGTGTGTGTGTGTGTGGTTGTGTGTGTGTGTGGTTGTGTGTGTGTGTGTGGTTGTGTGTGTGTGTGTGGGTGTGTGGTGTGTGTGTGTGTGTGTGTGTGTGTGTGGTTGTGTGTGTGGGTGTGTGTGTGTGTGTGGTTGTGTGTGTGGTTGTGTGTGTGTGTGGTTGTGTGTGTGTGGTTGTGTGGTTGTGTGTGTGTGGTTGTGTGTGTGTGGTTGTGTGGTTGTGTGTGTGTGGTTGTGTGTGGTTGTGTGTGTGTGGTTGTATGTGTGTGGTTGGTTATGTGTGTGTGGTTGTGTGTGTGTGTGTGGTTGTGTGTGTGTGTGTGGTTGTGTGTATGTGTGGTTGTGTGTGTGGTTGTGTGTGTGTGTGTGTGTGTGGTTGTGTGTGTGGTTGTGTGTGGTTGTGTGTGTGTGTGTGGTTGTGTGTGTGTGTGGTTGTGTGTGGTTGTGTGTGTGTGTGTGGTTGTGTGTGTGTGTGGTTGTGTGTGTGTGTGGTTGTGTGTGTGTGTGGTTGTGTGTGTGTGTGTGGTTCTGTGTGTGTGTGTGTGGTTGTGTGTGGTTGTGTGTGTGTGTGTGGTTGTGTGTGTGTGTGGTTGTGTGTGGTTGTGTGTGTGTGTGGTTGTGTGTGTGTGTGTGGTTGTGTGTGGTTGTGTGTGTGTGGTTGTGTGTGTGTGGTTGTGTGTGTGTGTGGTTGTGTGTGGTTGTGTGTGTGTGTGGTTATGTGTGGTTGTGTGTGGTTGTGTGTGTGTGGTTGTGTGTGTGTGTGGTTGTGTGTGGTTCTGTGTGTGTGTGTGTGTGGTTGTGTGTGGTTGTGTGTGGTTCTGTGTGGTTCTGTGTGTGTGTGGTTGTGTGTGTGTGTGTGTGTGGTTGTGTGTGTGGTTGTGTGTGTGTGTGTGTGGTTGTGTGTGGTTGTGTGTGTGTGTGTGTGGTTGTGTGTGGTTGTGTGTGTGTGTGTGTGGTTGTGTGTGGTTCTGTGTGTGTGTGTGTGGTTGTGTGTGGTTCTGTGTGGTTGTGTGTGTGTGTGGTTGTGTGTGGTTGTGTGTGTGTGGTTGTGTGTGTGGTTGTGTGTGGTTGTGTGGTTGTGTGTGGTTCTGTGTGTGTGTGTGGTTGTGTGTGGTTCTGTGTGGTTCTGTGTGTGTGTGGTTGTGTGTGGGTGGTGTGTGTGGTTGTGTGTGGGTGGTGTGTGTGTGGTTGTGTGTGGTTCTGTGTGTGTGTGGGTGTGTGGTTGTGTGTGGTTGTGTGTGGTTGTGTGTGTGTGTGTGTGGTTGTGTGTGTGTGTGTGGTTGTGTGTGTGTGTGTGGTTGTGTGTGTGTGTGTGTGTGTGTGTGTGGTTGTGTGTGGTTCTGTGTGTGTGTGTGTGTGGTTGTGTGTGGTTCTGTGTGGTTCTGTGTGGTTCTGTGTGTGTGTGGTTGTGTGTGTGTGTGTGTGTGGTTGTGTGTGTGGTTGTGTGTGTGTGTGTGTGGTTGTGTGTGGTTGTGTGTGTGGGTGTGGTTGTGTGTGGTTCTGTGTGGTTCTGTGTGTGTGTGGTTGTGTGTGGTTGTGTGTGTGTGTGGTTGTGTGTGGTTGTGTGTGTGTGGTTGTGTGTGTGGTTGTGTGTGGTTGTGTGGTTGTGTGTGGTTCTGTGTGTGTGTGTGGTTCTGTGTGGTTCTGTGTGGTTCTGTGTGTGTGTGGTTGTGTGTGGGTGGTGTGTGTGGTTGTGTGTGGGTGGTGTGTGTGTGGTTGTGTGTGGTTCTGTGTGTGTGTGTGTGTGTGGTTGTGGGTGGTGTGTGTGTGGTTGTGTGTGGTTCTGTGTGTGTGTGTGTGTGGTTGTGTTTGTGTGTGTGGTTGTGTTTGTGTGTGTGGTTGTGTGTGTGTGTGGTTGTGTTTGTGTGTGTGGTTGTGTGTGTGTGTGGTTGTGTGTGTGTGTGTGGTTGTGTGTGTGTGTGTGGTTGTGTGTGTGTGTGTGGTTGTGTGTGTGTGTGTGGGTGTGTGTGTGTGTGGTTGTGTGTGTGGTTGTGTGTGTGGTTGTGTGTGTGGGTGTGTGGTTGTGTGTGGTTGTGTGTGGTTGTGTGTGTGTGTGGTTGTGTGTGTGTGTGTGGTTGTGTGTGTGTGTGTGGTTGTGTGTGTGTGTGTGTGTGTGTGTGTGTGGTTGTGTGTGGTTGTGTGTGTGGTTGTGTATGTGTGT